>NC_090269.1:288922961-289225461 GCF_040414725.1 Anabrus simplex
AGCCAGCACGCTAAACATTCAGCCATAGCGTTGGACATTCCAGCAAATAAAAATTCTTACAATCTACACCGTTCAATGGAAAACCGTTTTGTTCAAGGACATTGCCACTTGAGGCCAGTGACCCTGTGGATGGCCTGTAGAGCGACCGGATGCATCCATCAATAACTACCCTTCATAAAGAATGAAGGTAATTTTTTTCATATTGCTTGTACTGGTTGTGTTTGAATTACCTCATTACTTTGTTAATGGTACTGAGGGCGAAGGGCGAAGGGCCAAGGTACGCGTCAGCCGGAACATCCACACATGGCTAGCAGGAAGGAAGGGGACAGCATAGACAGGGTGTGTGGGTGGTGGACTTGGCACCACCATGCAGCAAGCGGTGGCTTACGATGAAGTCAATGACCGCTCAGGGCTGCAGGGACGCGAGTGCCTTCACGCAACGCTTTACAAAACGTTCCTAATTTGAAATTACTGGACACCTGCAGAGAACAAACTGTAAGTAGATATCAGTTTTTGTTCTTTAGAATAAAAATTATAAGTTTGTTCCCTGCGCTTTTAATTATCTTAAATAGTTGAACCAGCAAGTTCATATTTTCATGTATTGAACTGATGCATTGAATTAACCACCACTGAGCTGTTTAAAAAAAATTGTTGTTGTAGGTCCATATTTAGTCTAGCTTTGTATATAGATGCTGCAATGAAGGATATTTTGGGGTCTATTTTAGTGTAACAGTACCTTGGCCTAGAATGAATTACCTGGAAAGGAGATTGCTGACCTGACTAGTCAGAAGACGCATGTTTATCGGTTGAGTACTAGAAACGAATAAAAATGTTATTGAATATTTTAAAATCGCTGTACCAGACATTAGCACATTTTTAGCTTATAACCATTTGAGCCTTTCAGCACAGTAGCAATTGTGCAATTCATAAAGGCATGTGTTTATCACAGCATATTCTACAGGCTAAGCCTTATCGCCTCAGGCATAAATGTCCATTAACAAGCAGTCTTTTCAGCTCGGCGTAGGTCTTCCAGTTCATTCACTGAAGCAGGTTCTTGAAATAACACATTCTGGGCCGTCCTCTTTCTTTTTCTCCTGCAATTCCTCCTTCAGTGATGCTACAAGGGAACTCCTCATGCCGCAGAATGTGACCAATAAATTTTATTTTCCATTTTTCTATTTCACTTACCAGACTCCTTTTTTTCTCCTACCTCTCTAAGGACTTCGGTATTGCTCTTCATTTCAGTCCAACTCGTCCTCTGCATTCTCCTCCACATCCACTTTTCAATTGCCTCTAGTCCTTTCCTGCTTTCCTAACGTCTCCTAACGATCGTCGTTAGCAACCGTACAGAAGAACGCTCCACACAAAGGTTTTTGCATAGGCTATCCGAGTTTAAATATCTATATGTTTGTTAGCCATCACTTGCTTTTTATCCTCGAAGGCTCTCTTTGCCATTGCTATTCTTTTTGTGACTTCTGATATGCACCGATTATCAGTCTTGATTAGGGTTCCCAGTTAGCAAAACTGTTACACATGTTCAATTTTATCAGGGTCAATTCTGAAGCGTGTTATTTGGCTTTTCCTAGGATTTACATATTGTCATGGATTTTTGTTTTCCTTGTATTAATTTTGAGGTTCCATTTGCCTAAAGTTTGTACTAGCATGTTAATTATTCTCTGGATACTTTTGCCTGTTTCTGCTAGTATGGCGATATCCCCTGCAAATCTTACAGAATGTACTTGTTTACCACTAATTTTGATCCCAGCTCTTTCATGACTGTGATGTCGATGAACATATTGAAGGGATAAGGAGAGAGTCGACATCCTTGCCTAACTCCACTTCCTATTTTGGCGTTTCTCTTTGCCTCATTGATTTCAAAATCAGTGTTCTACATTCTGTATAAATTTAGTACGAGGCATCTATCCTTATAACATGTAAATATTTTCCCAATACTGTGACTACACAAATTTAAAAAATACACGTTGGGGCTAAAATTATAAATTTACAATAAGAAAACTGGAGATAGAATCTGATGATGTTCTTTTAGGAACGAAACACGTTATTTTGTCTTTAAAGTTTTATTTTCCACTCATCTTCTAGTATTTATTACTGTAATTTTGTATTACTTCCGATAGACTGGGAAGCTTAGAGGTTATGTTAACTAATTCGAAACTGAAAACAAAATGGCTTCCAATTACTAAAAAAATAGTCACAATTGAATTTTGAATTGAATAGGAAGAGGAATTATAAATTGGAATTATTTTCCAAGGGGAATATTCAATGAATTTCCAACTTCTTTGAAGAAATTTGAATCATAATGATTCTGGTTATAAGTACAGTATAATTGTTTCTTCCTCCGATATATTCCGTCTTAATAACTTGGCGCACACTAACTGGTAAAGTAAAATTAAGGACAGCAATTGTCGATGTCACTAATACGGAAATATTTACTTATTTTTCTTTTAAGAATCCCTCGGAAATTTCCACACAACCCAAGATAAGTGACTACTCTTGAAAGTACGTAGTATCCTAGTACATGCCGTAAAGTCACTATCTCCTTATCATTGTCCACCCCTGTGTTAGCTTATTAACAGATAAGGAATGTATCTTCACATATTCGCATTATCTCTCAGGCCGATGAGTAAGCTCTTATTCTCATATCAGCAGAGTTGAGAGGTCAAGGGCAACCTACAACACGCCACGACAAGGGTAAAGTGAATTTGAATAAAATTTCCCGTCCAACATTTTATTTCATTCCTTTAGGCTAGTGGCTTGAGCTGCTAATTATCATCCTTCCCCGAGTTCTAACCAATAATAATAATAATAATAATAATAATAATAATAATAATAATAATAATAATAATAATAATAATAATAATAATAATAATAATAATAATAACCAGCTCCCTGGTTAAATGGTTAGCATGATAGTCTTTGTCCAGGGGTTCCCAGGTTTGATTCCCGACAGGATCGGGGATTTTAACCTTAATTGGTTAATTCCGATGCCAACCCCCTTGGTGTAGGAGTAGCGTGCCTGCCTCTTACCCGGAGGCCCTGGGTTCGATTCCCGGCCAGGTCAGGGATTTTTACCTAGACCTGAGGGCTGGTTCGAGGTCCACTCAGCCTACGTGATTAGAATTGAGGAGCTATCTGACGGTGAGACAGCGGCTCCGGTCAGGAAAGCCAAATATAACGGCCGAGAGGATTCGTCGTGCTGACCACACGACACCTCGTAATCTGCAGGCCTTCGGGCTGAGCAGCGGTCGCTTGGCAGGCCAAGGCCCTTCAAGGGCTTTAGTGCCATGGGGTTTTGTTTTTGGTTAATTCCGATGGCTCGGGGGTTGTGTGTGTGTGTGCTTTTTTTCATTAGAACTCCTCCCAGGTAGGGTCCCATCTTCAGGACGCGCAGGTGGGCGTCAACTCGAAAGACCTGTATGAGAACTCTCTGGAGGCCACACGAATAATAATAATAATAATAATAATAATAATAATAATAATAATAATAATAATAATAATAATAATAATAATAATCCTAATTCGTCCACACACATATGCATGCATCTGCGAGATACGAATTTAGAAATTTGTTTAGGGAGACCTGAGGGTGGAGGAGCAGAATACTTTGTAAATGAATTGATGTCTCTGCTAAAATGTGTGTATTCGGTGTGTATAGGAAGGTACAACAGCCCCTTATAATTTATGAAGGTCCACAACCCATCTAACACTGGTAGTCCTTAAGGTCGATATTGCTCTGCTTGCTACCTATATATCAGCGAATTAAAACGAGCAAATTTGCACAGGAAAAACGACTATATGCCATCTCAGCACCAAGATGAAAGGACCAATACAAAAATACGCTGTTTATTGCGTATCGTTTTAATACAAGAATCTGATCAATTAAGTAGGTCGTGTAAAGTGATCTGTTGTGATAGGACCTAAATGAATGCTGTAAAACATCAATCAGAAGTATGACTTGGAAATGAAATGTCGAGGTGAAAGCGGGACACAAAAGTATCGTGATACCTGTCATGTGTGTGGTCGTCGTGCATGAATCGGTAAAGTACTCTGAGGTCTGAAAGTTGACTGACAGTTGGAATCGTGCTCTATGTAGATACAGTATATTTTAAGGTATCATCCCCGCTCCCAAACAATTTTTTGAAGGTGCTATGTTCCCCAATAAATTCAAAGATCACACTGTGTTATGCTAAGCATGTATGCTATATGAACCCCACAGCTGCTAAGGAAGATTACAATAGAAAGCTTATTCCGAAGCCTTGAGCAAAGTTTGTGTTCAACTCGGGCACTTGGGAGGAAACTTCTGTTAGGATTATTCCCAAACTTCTGGTCATAATGAAGAGGTTGTTTTAGATGCTGTCCAGAATGTCCTTCGTATTTATTGGTAAACAGACCCTTGTACAACAAACCAACACTAGCCGATCATCTGTTATGCTAGTATTACCGAACAAATTTCATACATACCATCTCCAATTACTCCAGAAACTTCACAATCTGTGATCGATGCGTGAATATTATACGAAATGGGCAGTAATCCAAACTTTTAATCAATATCTCTCGTTTTGTATGAATCATGATTTCATAAAAACCACACTACATAATACCCAATACAGGTTGAACCTGCCTCTGCAAGGTCTACTTACCTAATCGGAGAGGTGTATGATTTCGGCGGGACCTACCAGTCAGTGTGAAGTACGCAGTTTATACGATATCTGTTCATAAGCTGAATGTAAGCTTTCTGTCCCAACGGTAAGTGTTGTTCAGAGATGTGATCGTTTCATGCTTTCGTTTACAGTTTCTAACATTGAATTACCATTGCCACTAACAATTCCGTCCATGGTGTCGAGATACGAATAGCGACCGATAATTTTACGTTGTCCGTAAACTGCGGGTTGCATAAATAATTTATGTCGGCTGTTTTTAAAGGCAGTAGTAGGGCTATCCTAGACAGAACACATAAAACACTTCTGAACTAGATTATTATTATTATTATTATTATTATTATTATTATTATTATTATTATTATTATTATTATTATTATTATTATTATTATTATTATTATTATTATTGTTCCGAGGTATCTGTGGAACAGCAGTGGTGAATGAAGGTGCAGGGGTGAATGGGTCTAACTACCAATGCCAAGAAAAGAAAAAAATTAAAAAAACTGAAAGTTATATTTCCTTTTTTTTTTAATTCAACTTTAGCAAATTTTATAACAATGAAGCGTTTGGTAAAATGACAAGGCTTTAACCAAAACAAGAAAATCCAAAATTTAGAGATAATTTAACAATATGGGCTTCAAGCCCCAAGTTTTACAATTTCTGAGCTCTCAGCTCACAAACACATATTTACCAAAGGGCAGAGATCCCCTAATAACGTGGAGCACTTGCTCCCACCTAGCAATGTCAAGCCTCCTAGAGGCTCATATCCAATACTTAAAAGAGTTGACCCGCTCTCAGTTTTCCAAGCCTATTAAAGGCAATACCAGGCTCTACACTAAATTGCCATCAAGGCACAACTACACAAAATGAAACGGGGGTATCTTGTACCCAACCTACTGGGCCTTAGTAGAAAAAGAATAGGTTAAGTAAATGGCCCAAAATGCAAAACTGAATGGAGGCGTGAATTGGCACTCCTACATGAAACTTCTTAAAATCTAAGAGGCACTAGGCCGATGAAGCAGGGGCAATTCCCAAATTATGAAGGTGACTCGTATAATGAATAAATCTAACACATTAAGGAAGAGTAGAAAATCAGTTACCAAAACGTAGTCACCTCAAGTCAAAATGAAGGGGAGATCGAGAGCGTAAAGCACTCTCTATCCCCGATTTACAGTTACAGATATATGCAGTTTTTACATAAGCCGGCACAAGTTTACATTTGTAGAAAGGTAGGTTACATTGTAAAAGTTTCGGACCTTTCCCGCGGGTTAAACTGCTGAGCTAGCAAGAAATAAAGATGTTAAGCTGCCATTACCTTACTGAAGAACTGCTGCCAGATGGAAGAGGCGCTTCCCGCCTCCTGCTACACGTCCACACACTAAGTTAGATGTTGATGAAGTGGCCGAGAGAAAGGAAAATCAGCAGTTTTTATACCCTCGGGGAAGGTTCGAGACCTTTCATGAATAATTAAGACACACCCACAGGCGTTATTGGATAGCTTACAGTTATACATCAAAATCGAAGAAGACATCTATGATTGGTGGGAAATTAATTACAGAAATTCTGGATTGGCTAATTTCAAAACTGACGGAAGGAAAGATTAATATTGCCAACCCACAAATGAAAGAACGAAATTTAGTAAGGACAAAAACTTACGAGTACAAAATTTCTTCAAATAAAGTTCCTTCACTTCGCACGAGGGTGCATGATCATAGTTTTTTAGTAGATACATCTATGAGAGAATGTCCACTCTTCTTGTTAAATAGAAAACAAAAACAAGTCGAAATTCACACAGTGACATCTTCAGAGGAAAAATTTAAGTTGGTCTAGTTCCAAGTTCACTGTTTCTCCTGTAGAGGAGTACTTTAAGGCGGAAGATTCGAATGTGCGCCGTAGAGGTGTACCACCCGGTACAATTATTATTATTATTATTATTATTATTATTATTATTATTATTATTATTATTATTATTATTATTATTGCTATTATTAATATTTCCTTCTTAAGCAAGTAGTAGCTTAACGTGACTTCTGAAGTGATACTGAAGCCACGGAACTCTGTTCTACAGGGAAGTGACTTTTCATTTCAAAACCTCACATGCATTGGCCGGGGATTCGAACTTAGGCGTCTTTGGTGAGAATCCAGTGATGATGCCACTTGGCTATCACAGCCCTATATTATTATTTTTACATATATTGTACAATAGTAGTCGTGCAAGTTTGAAAAACTACAGTATATTGTTCAGCTACTAGTAGAGAACTATTTCTTAACTGCCTAAACGTATACCACCAGTAGAACGGCATGTTCTCTATCGCATACCAACCCCTTCCTCCTTACTAGCCTGCTTTCCTACCAGCTCTTTGTAGACTGCCAGTAGAATTTTGAACTCAATTTCCATAAATTAATTGTTTTTTTAATGCATTTTGTAGGAATTTTTCCGTTGAAAATGCATCTATAACACGGGTTTTCACCTTCCATTTCGTATTTACATACCTGAATGGAAACATTCGTACAGCATGTATGAGCAAATATAATAATAGAGTGTCGTGATAGCCGATTTTTACAGTCAATGCCAATTCTAGTATAAGTTGATTAATTCATAACTTGAGTTCCGATATTTGTAAGGAAATCGTATTGGATTGTGTCACAGTTCCTTTACTTCGGAATTGCCTGTGCTCCAACGCATGATAGACAGATTAGTCCAGCGCAGTGAAGAGTTTGGCATGTTTGTCAACGCTTCCAAGACCAAAGTTGTAGTCTTCTCTAAAAGAAAAATTCCAGCAACTCTGTCAATAAACGGCAGTAAGATTGAACAAGTATCCTCCTTCAAATACTTGGGTACTGTGCTAGATGAGGAATGTGATTCCAAGAGAGAGATAAAATATAGAATAGAATAGGCCAGGAGGCAATTTGTTAGTATGAAACAGCTCTTTACAAAATCGGATCTAACTGTGCAATTAAGAATGCGAATGATTCGGTGCTATGTATTCTCCATTTTTCTCTTTGGATGTGAAAGCTGGACCCTTGACCAAAATCTAGAAACAAGAATTGATGCTTTTGAAATGTATCAATATCGCCACCTACTCCGAATACCATGGGTGCTGAAAATTTCAAATGACGAAGTCCTTCATCGCATGAAGAAACAAAAAGAACTATTACTTACTGTTAAAAAAAGAAAAACCGAATATCTACGGCACATTATGAGAGGCGAGAAGTACCAGCTATTACAACTCATCATTGAAGGTAAAATACAGGGGAAAAGGTCTTTTGGCAGGAGGAAGAATTCATGGCTGAAGGACATCCGAAGATGGCACAACTGCACTTCAGAAGATGCTTTCCATGCTGCAAGATCACGTCTAGAGCTGCTTATGTGGACCGCCAGCCTCCGCTAGGAGAAGGTGCCTCAAGAAGAAGAAACTACACTATGTCAACTACTTTTTTTCTATTGACAAAAGTGTTTCTATTGCACTGTGTTGTAGATTTGTGTGAGCTCTCTTCTGTACTACTGTATGTCATAACTACACCTGGAAAAATTCTAGTAACTGCCCAAGCTCTTCGGAGGTAAATCGAATTACGTAGACTGATGTATACCTTTGATACAGCGACATGGTCCACATGGTGTGTTGTCCCTAATCAGCTCATAATCAAGCGGTTTTGTACACTGTAAAAACGATCACGACAAAAATGACCACCATCGCCATTTAACTCGTTAATATGCCAATTGAATAATATTTACGTATTAACGATGTTGTAGGTTGATGGACTTTACGTTTTAAATCTAAATTCGAGAAACTCTCAGTTATCATAATCGAAGTGTACTAGACATAAAGTATTGGAAAATGTAGTTTATATACAATTTTTGTGTATAACTACGATTATAGGAGATGTTTGAAAGTTTGTGAAAAAAGTAATAATCGCGCAATACCTGCGCTATTATTCTTTGTACGTTAAAAGCACATGAAGCGTGAAAGATTGGAAATTATATTCTGCACATCTTTTGTTATGTTTGGTTGATGAGGAGAAGAAATGGCTTCGGCAATCATAAAATGGGCGGAAGCTGCTATTGCTGGGCCAGAGATAGCGCTGTGGTCATTTAATACTGTTGTGGCCAAAAGAAGAATATTACCCTTATAACTGTTTTTATTTGTGAATACTTTACACTTGGAGCTAAATTAAACAATTAAATCACAAATTTCTCATTTTAGAAACCGATACAATCCATGGCTTAATTGAAAGGAAAAGGAGTTCAGTGAATAACCTCACTACCACGATACCATGAAATTGGCAGCAGTTTATCGGCAACTGCTCAACCGAATTAACAACATGAAATTAACAGATTTTAATAACTTCAATGGATCGATTACTTTTTTTTCTTTTTCAGAAGATGGCTGTGGATGATGGGCACTTCTTCTCTTCAAAATATAATTTGATGCTCCTGACTTCAGGTGCATGTACTTGAACAGCAAGACAGACCTATTTCCTGTATCGATATCACCCATCTGCGATTCTTGCAAACAGATATCGATGAGAAAATATAACGATTTTATGGCAATTCTGTCCTACGTCCCTCCTAAGTGTGATGCCTATAAGAATTCATTCAACAAGAATGTCAGCCAAACATCGCAATTTTTCGACGAAGATAACGAATAACAAGAAACTTTCAAGTGATTGATTTTGGTGTTCAGGTTTTTGGCATGCACAATAACTTTTCAAGATCTCCACCCCCGCCCCCAACCCACCCAACATGTAAAATAATTTACGTTATCTCAGTTACACAAGTACTTCCTGTCAATCTAGAACTTTATACTATCATGTAACTTAATATCTAGTTGAAAGGATAAAACTTTGATATTAGCCAACGTGACAGTCTATTAGAGGTAAACAACACATTGTCATTCGTGTTTGAATTGTTTTCGAAGGTTTGATCGGTATGATTACATTATTTTCTGACTGTGTTAAACTGTGATTATTGTATCACAAACGATAAGGCATCGCGGCATGTTTATAATAGTCTAGACGACTGTCGATTTAGAGGTGAAAACAAAACCGCAAATCTTCAAAACTGCTCTTCTGTAAAATTGTGTGTCATGACAATATAATTTACCTCCCAGGTATGGCTGCTGAAATGATGTTAAGTATGGAACATAAATGGCCAACCCGACACGCTGGAAACCGACCCCGCTTCATTGCAATTTCATGTCGTATGCTCTCGCAGTTGAGCTACGGAGGCTGGGGGAGTATGGACCCCATGGACATTCTCTCAAAATACTTCATTGTATATCTCTAAATTACACTGCTGCTTACAACCAATCCCAATAAATTACAGAATACATTCACTGCCAACTTTATAAACTATATAAAGCCGTGCGTGACATATTCATTATAGAAAGCATCGGAATAGAAATCCATGACTTTCTGGTCAAAGGCATCCATATTCATTACATTAAATTGACGATAATCGCTGTATGTTTATATATGAAAAGATGTAATAATGATACCGAAGTATATGACAAAGTAGCGAAATTCACGTACAACGTACAGTGAGAATCAAGTCTTAAAGTTCAGTTCACTGTGTTAAACCATTTCAATTATCCATAAACCAATGACCAAGGAAATCATAAATAAATTCGGTTTGTAGGTATATAACACAGAAATATCTCACATCTTCCGTTGCAAATATCAGTGACACCAAGAAATTGGGAAAAAGTATTTAATGGTGACATTCAAAATTTCCATCTAGATCACCTTTGCGGTTCTGTGGCAAGTATGCTTTAGTGGATGGTAATAATAGAGGGCCCTCTGTAACTTTTCATTTACTCTTGTGCCTTTTATTAGGAACTGTTAAAATATGTCACATCAATAATGAAGAGTTGAAATAATTGAAAGAGAACAAACAAATTATAATGAAGTAAGTGGAGGTTATCAGGAGAAATGCTCATGAAAATCATATTTCTCTGTCGTGTGTCTATTAGGTCATCGGTCCAGAGGCTGGTTGGATCCACAAATAGCACCACCGAAGGCAATGCAGTTATAGGAAAACCACGGAAACTAATGGCAGTAGCAAAATGAGGCGTACTAGGCAAGATAAGGAGTGAGGTAGTTTGCCATTGCTTTCCTCACTGGTTCAGCAAGTGCTACTGTAGCACAACCGGCCCTATAAGCAACATCTTTCATAACACTCAGACGCACTGGTTGTGTTCTAAATGTCATTACTCAGCACCACCCATACCCCAGCAGCTTCCATATTGTTACAGATAGGCAGATGGCGTTTTCACTAAGAGTGAGGTATGAATGAACTTAAATAAGAGGACATTTTAGTATTAGAACCTGAATCCATCCACTTTAAAAGGGGTAAGGTGACAGTTTCTTCTGAGCACACTGAGCAATATACTTTTCCGAATCATGATCAAAATACGGATCTTTCCGAAACATGATGAAAATACAGAACATTAATGAACATCAGTCGTATAGTAAGCACACAACTTTACGTGCTTAAAGTCTCAATAACATTAAGCCCCGGAAGGGACACGAGGCGTGACTTTGCATTTTAAAAGTCTCACGTGCATTCGCCGGAATTAGAAATGGTGTCATTAGTCTGCCATATTTACAGATTGAATGGAAATCATTCAACAGATAATGTAGCCATACGAGTTGAATTTATATTATATTTAATGGATTTCACCTCCGTTTGGTAAAGTAGTAATTCTGTCAATATGCAATAAAGCCATAAATTTTTAGAGCCTTGAAGAAACTGGGGCATTCTGTCAAGAGAATATTTATGTCATTTTAAAGAAGTATGGTGTGGCATTTTGTTTGGTTTGTTATGGAAGATGCAGTTTTATATCGTGTGTGGTGGAAAATATTTATTTAAAAGAGAAAGAAAAATTGACATAATTAATGAGCTATGGATTTTTATTCAAAATCTAGTCCCTTCATATTTATTGCTGTTACATGTAATACAATTCCCTAATCAAATTACTACAATTATCCAACGTAATGTGGATCATTGCTACCTCGGATAACTTGAGGTCGAATTATACGGATATACGTTACAATGGTACGAACCTCTTTTAATTTATGACTGTATAATAATGAACGAGAAAGAGAAAAGGTAAAATAAATTATTAAGGAAAATTCTAGGGCTAAAAACAGTTCCCGCAAACGATTTCACATTTCACCTGAGGTCAAAGGAAGGTCTACAAAAAGTTTGAAGGATCATCAGGCAGAATGCGAAAGAGAAAGATGTTTTATGGGCATGTCAAAAGATTGGAGACAGACAGGCTGGCGAACAAAATTCTTACCCTCCAAGTAAGTGCAAGTCACAATCTTCCTGTCTTCAATAAATGTATCAGCACTTAAAAATTCTGATATTACACCGGAATATCTATGAGACAGAGTGAGTTTCTTTTTTTTTTTTTGCTTTACGTCGCACCGACACAGATAGGTCTTATGGCGAAGATGGAACAGGAATGGCCTAGGAATAGGAAGGAAGCGGCCGTGGCGTTAACTAAGGTACAGCCCCAGCATTTCTCTGGTGTGAAAATGAGAAACCATGGACTATCTCCCGGATGCGAGCTCACAGCTGCGCGCTCCTAACCGCACGGCCAACTCGCCCGGTAAGTGAGTTTTAGGATAGAAGTGGCAGGGGTGACGAATCTCCCCACCCCCACCCCCAAGAAAGGCTTAAGATTTCTGCAGAAGTGTTGCTAAGAAGTCAGATAATGAAGAATCTCTAGCAGGAAAGGAAAAGGCAAAGAAAAAAAAAGCTCTTTGAAGAACGAATGAAAGGGTGTTATGTTCTCATAGCCTATACATGACTGTATCGAATAATAATAATAATAATAATAATAATAATAATAATAATAATAATAAAAATAATAATAATAATAATAATAATAATAATAATAATAATAATAATAATAATAATAATAATAATAATAATAATAATAATGTAATTCGTTTAACGTCCCATCCTTTGTACCGTAGAGTATTTTAGGAAACACCGATGTTCCAGGTTTTTTCTCCCAGAAATTCTTGAACTTGTCGGAAGTCCATGACTCGGAGTTATCGTATTTAAACTCACCTCAACCAGAATCGAACCTGCTATCTTGGGAACAGAAGAGCGACGAATAAGCATAGTGTCACTGATGTCGTCGTTTGGTATTCCCCTTATACATAACTCTCCAGTGGATGAGGCCGTGGAATGTACCTACAGTTTCTCTTGTTTGTCGTAAGAGGCGACTCGCAGGGCTGTCAACTGGCGAGTGTGAGATGGTAACCACATGCCATAACATCTACTTACTTGTGCTAGACCCTTCGCTTTAGTTTCCAATCCTATCATCCTTGGACAACTACAGGCTTCTTGTGACCAGCATAGGTAGTCTTCCATTTTCACGCTATTCATTTCCTTCCTTTTACCCGGACCTTCACTCTGGGTGGCTATATTTCTAGTAAATAGAACTCAGAGAATTAGAGTAGGCGAAGCTTTATCTGACCCTGTAATAATTAAGAGGGGAATTCCTCACGGCAGTATTATTGGACCTTTATGTTTTCTTATATATATCAATGATATGTGTAAAGAAGCGGAATCAGAGATAAAGGTTGTTTGCAGATGATGTTATTCTGTACAGAGTAATAAATAAGTTACAAGATTCTGAGCGGCTGCAGGGTGACCTCGATAGTGTTGTAAGATGGACGGTGGACAATGGTATGATGATAAACGGGGTTAAAAGTCAGGTTGTGAGTTTCACAAATAGGAAAAGTCCTCTCAGTTTTAATGACTGCGTTGATGGGTTGAAAGTTCCTTTTGGGGATCATTGTAAGTACCTAGGTGTTAATATAAGAAAAGACCTTCATTGGGGTAATCACATAAATATGATTGTTAATAAAGGCTACAGATCTCTGCACACGGTTATGAGGGTATTTAGGGGTTGTTAAGGATGTAAAGGAGAGGGCATATAAGTTTCTGGTAAGAACCCAACTAGAGTATGGTTTCTGTGTATGGGACCCTCACCAGGATTACTCGATTCAAGAACTGAAAAAAATCCAAAGAAAAGCAGCTCGATTTGTTCTGGGTGATTTCCGACAAAAGAGTAGCGTTACAAAAATGTTGCAAAGTTTGGGCTGGGAAGATTTGGGAGAAAGTAGACGAGCTGTTCGATTAAATGGTATGTTCCTAGCTGTCAGAGGAGAGATGGCGTGGGAGGACATCAGTAGACGAATAAGTTTGAGTGGTGTCTTTAAAAGTAGGAAAGATCACGATATGAAGATAGAGTTGGAATTCAAGAGGACAAATTGGGGCAAATATTCGTTTATAGGAAGGGGAGTTAGGGATTGGAATAACCAAGGGAAGTGTTCAATAATTTTCCAATTTCTTTGCGATCATTTAAGAAAAGGCTAGGAAAACAACAGATAGGGAATCTGCCACCTGGGCGACTGCCCTAAATGCAGATCAGTAGTGATTGATTGATTGATTGATTGATTGATTGATTGATTGATTGATTGATTGATTGACTTGATTGATCTGCGGAGTATTAGAACTCTTCAATTTCTCTTCTGATTAGTATTAAAGGAGGATGGTTACCTAGTTGTACTTCCCATTAAAATTAAAATTAACCCAACTGACACCACCAGCAGGACATCACACATACCCTCACTACTTTCTACCTCGATCGTCTGTACTTGCACCTCCCTTTGAATTTCTTTCCGACATTCCTTTAATGATATTACATCATTTTGTCATGCTACCTGCAGTTTGGTTTTATTATGAAACAAGAACAAATTTAATAAATGCCGAAGTTAACTTCAATAAATTCAACCCTGGAGTTGCGAGAGATTACAATATTACAAGGAGGTAAAATTAAATGAATACATTTTTCTCTCGTGTCAGCAATGACCTGGCAGTGCAGTGAATTGCGTTCCTAAATTAACTGCATATCGATCTCCTTTGCGATGTACACGGACGTTATCTTAATAAAGAAGAATACCATAGATTTACGTTTTAAATTCTTATCTCTGAACGAAAGCACTCAAATGACGTTTATTAGGCTGGCTGCGGACCAGAGGGAGCGTTCTACTTGGGAGTGTGAAGGGGTCACCACAGGTCATTGCTTTCCACGTAGTAATATCAGGCTCCCTTTTTTTCATCTTTCCTATCCGACTGCACTTTGTAAAGTACCTAAGAGTAGCCAAAGTACCCAAGAGCGTGGAGTGGTGACAATGGGTCACCTAGCTGAGTCCAGCACTGCTTTTCTCCTTCATATCTTCTATTCACCCTCGTTTGGTCACGTCCCAAAGAGTGCCTCAACAATAGAGAGTAGGGTAATGATCACGGGACCTTTAGCTGATTTTCCAGGTACGTGAGTAGGGCTCCTCAGTTTCATTTTTCCTGAATTGCATCTGTTGATCATAGTCTAAAAGGGCTTTTAAGCGACATGGGCCTCCATCTAGGTGTGGCAGTACCTCACTTTCATCTACCCTATGAACTTCTTTAAATACAATTATACAGGGTGTTCCCAAACATGTGGAAGCTATCGGGAGAGTTGATAGTACACGCCAAAACAAGCACAAAATGCCCCTATGAACATATACTATACGGTCGATCGTAAACGAGTTATAGTCTTTCTAAATTTGTACTAGAAGTATTGCTGCCTTACTTGGCATGTCCCATATCAAATAGTTGACACCATGTTGGTGCACCAGAGATACTGCACTCTAATACAAGAAGTCCTCAAAATGTCCACCATGCACCTTAGTGCACATCTGAACACGCCACATGTTGTCGGACACGTTCGAACACTCCAGGCATCGATGGCAACCTTGTTCCACACGCTGGCGAAGTACTGCAACGTAATAGTAAGTGCGAAATAGCTAATAAACAATCCTTTATAGGGCATATGCTCGTTGGTTGGCGGGGCGTACGGAATTTTTCATTAACACGCCGTCTTCGAACCTCCCTTTGTTCTGTCAACATTTCTTAGAGGAAGTAGTAAAATAGCAGGGTGGTCGAACACAGACCGTGTCTTGGCACAAGCCAATACCATAATCAGTGAGGTAATGATTATTATAAAACATCAACTCCGATGTTGCCCACATGCCGGACACACATACCTTCCAAAGCAAGTGAAGTACCTACCGTCTGTTGAAATATGGACAGAGTAATCAGGGAGGAAAACAAAATCGATACAATGCAGATCTAAATTTTAATATGAGGAAGTGTATATTAACACCGGCATTGGAAGGATGCAGCGTCTGATCTATCCTCGTGGCGACGTATCGTCCGCGAGGGTCATAACATTTTGAACAACTGCCGTAAAGGCGCAAAAGGCTTTAGTAGAGATCAAAAAAATAAGAGAAACTGACCATCAGGATCTACAACAACAAGGAAATTTAGAAGATTTGATTAGCCAGCATTGTGGCTAAGGTTATGGTTCCAGTATTTTAGAATTTTCAGCCATCTAATAACCCATATTACAGACAACATTGTTGCAGTAAAATGCAATAGTGTTACGCTTGCCTGCGATTCAACATCTGTAATAATATGACTGCCCGCCTAATGGCGGTGATTGTTAAGCCGTCAGGTATACAGAGTGTTTTTATATTCCCATGATAGACTTCGAGGGCTTACAGTAGGGACCTAGACGGTTAAGTTTAGCATAGGAGCTTGTGTCCGGAAATCTACCGTCTTCCCGCTACAGTAAAAAAAGCACCACACCACATGTTTACATCTCCTGCACTGTCGGCGCCACTGACTAGAGTACGTACGTCCGTGAACGATCACGTGATGTCTCACACCCCTACAGGTTTGATGACATTCCATTCCATTCCATTCCGCTGAGTATTTGATCCGCACGTGGACGTGTTGTCCCTGCTGTTGTACTTGTGATTGTACAGCAATAATTCTTAACTACATACACAGCAGTAAGTTGTACGTACAATAATTCATTTGCACCAAAATTTGGGCAATGATGTATAGGTCGTGGTGGCCCGATTACTTGGCCTGCACGTTCACCTGACTTGACACCGCTAGACTACTAACTGTGGGGTCACATGAAAACTCGATTTACGAGATCCCTGTCGAATCAGAGGAGGACCTACTGGCGCGGGTTATGGCTGCGGCGGATATTGCAGGACCTGGGGTTGATGACCGTGTGTACGAGAGCATGATACGTAGTTACCGTGTCTGTGTTGAAGTCGGTGGTCATCACTTCGAGCGCCATGTGCAATTGGACCCAGGCGACAAGCAGCAGAAGTCGGGCAGAGCGCCGAAAATGCGGGAGCTGTGAAAGAGTGCTGTGGTGGGTTTTTGCGGATAGAGGGAAGACGGTAGGTTTCCGGACACAAGTTCCTATGATAAACTTAACCGTCATGGTCCCCACTGGAAGTCCTCAAAGTCTGTAATGGGAATTTAGAAACAATCTGTATATGGTGAGAAGAAATATCATTAGTATGTAGGACGGCATGATAAGAGAGTTGGTGGTATATAATTTCCGATTACTGAGATTCTAGACTGAATTACAGACCTTTCCGCAGTGTTCACATGGAGTCAGGGCATAGGACTCTGTGGATGGCGATTCGTTCGTCGGTTGGGGAGGTTAAGCTTTCAGCAGACCTCTTTGTTTTATTCGACATGAGTAAGCTATGTGGCGACACCGGGTTTCACCCTGTCCCTGTCTAATTGTCAAAATCGTATCTCACCTAAACGCGCTAGACCTCATGTCCTTGGACGCTTCAAGCACTAAGAGCCATACGCTACATAAGTAGTAATAATATCACTTCCATTTTTCGTAGAGGGTAACTCCTAAGCTCATCTTCTAAGCTAAATCCGGACACATTTATCTGACAATTTGGAGTGCTTAAAATGAATCAGTATATTTATTGCTACGCTAAGGAACTCAACTTTTTGGCAATGTTCCGGCACTTTGATACCTTCAAAAGCAATCGAAAATTGTGCATGAAGTCATTACTTATTATCGTACTAGCTATTGTTCCTGTCTCGGGTAAGTCAATCGTGTAGGTAGGTTCAGGTAAATGGAGAAGTGCAAATTGATTCTCAGCTCGAGTTAAGGTATGCTAGAATTTTGCGGCATGAAATACTCTGTTAAATGTAAACTCAAAGTGGCACAGATTCTCACTCGTCACGAACAGTTGCCTACTACTGCCAGTTTACGATCTACCAGTGCCAAGTTCCAGTGCTGGAATGACCTGGACACAGACTGCGGTAAAGACTGTACTGTTGTGTTCCATTTAGAGTGTAAACTCCCACTCCTACCAGCGCCTCCATAGCAACAATCGAACAGCACGAGTGTCAAGTACCAGGTTTTATCGGAAAATGTGCGATCCAGACGAACGACAGCACAAAGCCATCTAACTCTCCAGCCCCTCCCCGCCTTTATTCGCAGAGGTTGCTATACTAAACGAGATCGTCGTCGGCTGATACTCACATCCGAGTTTTCTCGTGCAATTATTTCATTATCTCTTTAATGGTTCAGCAGATGAATCCTCACATGAAACATGCGGCCACAATGGCTGCGATTATGAGAACGTGGAGGGCGTGGCTGGACCTGGCGTACTTTACGTCTCTGACTTTTTTCTGTCGTCAACGTTCACGTTCAAATTATGCAATAGCAGCTGAAGTGGTTGTGCGCCAGCAAGTGCAATCTTCTGCAATGGCACACCAAGTACACGGATCAATGTTTGTGCTCCTCAAGGTCTTCTTGAGTTGATCCTCTAGCGCTGCAGATGGGCACTACGAGGACTTCTGTACTAAGTTCACTATACAGGGTTTGTCTAGGAAGTCTGTCGTCTCTCATACAATGGACATGATCCATCTGAGTTTGTGACCAACAATGCCTATATACTGCTCACCTTTGCCTTGTCGGGGGCCCGGGTTCGATTCCCGGTACTGCCAGAAATTTAAGAATGGCAGGAGGGCTGGTATGTGGTTGAAATGGTACAAGCAGCTCACCTCCAATGGGGGTGTGCCTGAAAAGAGCTGCACCACCTCGGGATGAGGACACGAGTTTACTTTACTTTACCTTTGCCCTCTAAAGAACTGCAGTGACACCTGCACGAGACGGAATTTTATGGCACCACGTTTCTTTTCCAATACGCACAGGTTTCCGTTGAGGACAGGTAAACGTGATATAAAGCATATTGCAATCACGTATTGCGTATTGCGATTCTGCACAACAGTGTGAGATGTTTTCTAGTCACTTTAATGCATAGTGAACCACTGTATGCTATAACACTGTCTAGTTTACTAATCGTTACGCAAGAGGGACACCGCAATACATGTCTTTTTCACTGCTTTTCATGTTCTCAAGGAAGTGAAATTACTCGCAACAATTACAATATGTTAAACATACTATAATTGATTGCTGGACTTATTGTCATTTGTAGGATTGCCACAATGATTACATTTAATAGAAGTAGAAGGCGTGGCTGGACCCGGTGTAGCTTACGTCTCTGACGATCGTTAAAGATTCAAAGAAATTCAAAACTTTTAAAATGTATAAACAATTCAACTCTCATCACGAATGAAAAATTACAGGAATAAAATTGTGTAGCCTATTATATTCCGCTGTATACTGATAAACTGTTTCCGTTTCCAACCTGGGCAAGTTTCGCTAAGTAAAGGTACTTTGGTATATATTTTAGCGTTAATCTCATTGGACCATGGAATATTTCCGTTATCGCCAGGTTTCCGCTATGTCCAGGTTCCCTTATAAACAGGTTTTAGTGTATTCTGTTCGGTATGTATTATCTGCGCACATTTTAGCGATAGATTTGTGTACGGGTTTGAGGAGTAAGGAAGGAACTCTCCCGGTTTCGTTAGTACTGCCAATGGAATGGACATGAAATATGAATTGAATCGATAATATGACCGATCGATATGAATTTTATAAACCTTTGTTATCTTAAGCCAACAACTGTGTCACACACACATTATATAATATTATATAACATTTCTCGATGCGAATCTTATTCCTAGAGTGAATTTTATAGTTTGGCTTTGGTGTGTAAATATCAACAGTACTAGTACATAAAGTGTACGCCAGATGTCGCACAGCGATACATAAGCGATTCATAGTTTGTGTTTCAAAGGTTGCCAGTACGAATTTCGAAGGTTGCCGAGGTCGACCGATTTAGCATTATGATGTAAATCTATCGCTAAAAATGCGCAAATAATAGTCATCCCATTTTTTAAGGTGTTTCTTAAGATTTGTTTTACGTCGAACCGACACAGTTAGGTCTGATGACGACAATGGGATAGGAAAGGGAGTGAGAAGGAAGTGATTGTTCGAACCCACTATCTTCCGAATGCAAGCTCACAGCTTGCGCGACATTAACCGCACGGCCAACTAGCTCGGTGTCATCCCATTTGATGTTCATAATGGATCTGAGTTTCTGTTGGTGGAAGCGTTCTAGTTTCTTGATATCACGGCTGTATAGATTCCAGGTTTCACATCCATAGAGAGGGTTGGAGATGACAACTACTCAAAACACCATCAGATTGGAGTACTATTCAGGAGGATCTGATGAGCGAGATGTCCAAACAGCTACATCAGCAGCATGAATTCTGTTCTCCACGTCATTCTGCGATGAACAGTTGCTTGAAAGAATACCTTCTAGATACAGGAAGTGATCTAATTATTCGAGAGGTGGGTTGGAGATGGAAATAATGATATTCGGGAAGGTAATTCTAGGAGAGATATATTGTATTTTTATAGTGGTTTAAACGTCGCACTAACACACATAAGGTTTTCGACGACGTAAGGAGGGAAAAATGTTAGAATTGGCAAGGTAGCGACCGTGTCCTTAATTGAAGTACACCCCCATCATTTTGTCTGATGTGAAAATGGGGAACGACAGAAAACCATCTTCAGGGCTGTGGACGGTGGGATTTGAATCCACCAGCTCCCAGATACAACATCACAGCTACGTGACCTTAACCGCACGGCCAATTCGCTCGGTTATGGAATTTTGAAAGTCCGGCTAAATCTTAAATATGCCCCATTGAAGCAGTTAGCTGACAGTTACAGCCCGCCCAGTGTGAGAGCTGGAGAAACATTATCTTCTGCATGTTGCAGTTGATTTATATGGGTGAGATTTGTAGCCATCTCTGTACGGAGTCTGGTTTGATTAAATTGTCCTCCAGCAAATCTATATTTAAGATCCACATCTGTGTTGTTGGCAGGCGATATTTCGTACAGCATGGCTGCCAAGTACAGAAAAAATAGATTTAGTGATAGTACACAACCTTGTTTTAGCACATTAGTGATGGAAATTCTTCTGATGTTTCATTCTGTCCAATCATATCACCGTGGAATGCTTGAAGTGCTCGGATCAGTCTAATAAAGTGTTCAAGACAGCCAAACCGCCTTAAAACCAAATACATTGCTTCTCTGGGCACTCTATCAAAGGCCTTTTCCAGATTGCAGAACAATTAAGCGGTGTAAATCCCCTAGAACACGGCGTCATTGGAACATCCGTTCACAGTCCGCTTTGAGAGGGACAATACATTCAAGCATCGGCACGATAACTTTTCTACTACGATAAAAATATGTGAGCCATGGAAGATCAGAAATTTACCATTCCTCATCTCTTTGTTACAAAGTATTTTATGAGTACTTTAACAACGGTAGGATGCAGGAAAGAAGAAGAGACATAAAATCGTGAATATTTCTGTCCTTGTTCGTCGTAGGATGGATTTATTCTGCGCATGTCAGTAATTTTATATTCTCCAACATTTCTTACGTAGCATTGGTCGATACGATGGAGATGTCTGAGAAATGTATTTATAATTTTTTGTTCTCTACCAATTATTTTTAGCACAGGCTGTACTGGCTTCTCGCCTGAACGTAAATACCGTTTTTTAATTCAAAAATTTTCAGCTGGTTTATTGTGATACGCTTACATGCATATGCATAGACAGATGCGATGGGAATTTAAAAGAACTCATTTCCTTCTTATTCTGGACATGACCGACGCACAAATAACAATTTCTAAAATATTCTGAGAGAAATACAGATACATTTCTTATTTTGTTTATATTGATAAATGCCATGACTCTCAAGCCCTGATAAACACACAGTAAATTCCATATGTTCACTTTTTTTGGTAAGGAAAGTACTGAAATCGAGAGAGGAAAACCCAGAGAAAGGAAAACCCAGAAAGTCATACTTCGAAATTATGAAGAAAAATATGAGATGTAAGGACTACAAGGAGATGAGAACAGCTGGAAGTGTTAGGTTTTATAACATGGTTACGTGAATCGAATCCTTGCCAAAGCATGTATTCGAATTCCACCTAAAACTGAAGCTCGCGCTCTCTTTACTTTCGAACATGATGATGACGATGATGATGATGTCGAAGTATGGAAAGCTATCTGATCGTACACCAAATGGAACCTTGGACACATATTTATCATTCATTAAATACGATCTACAAACTTGTTAGTATAATAGCACGTTATTTAGCTATGCTACAGTGCCTACCTAGCCGTGATAACAGGCCATTTCACGACTGGAAGGGCGTCCTAATGGTATGTCAATACCCCTTTAAATTGCATTGCTAAGGAGGAGGACGAGGTATTCAACAAGGAAGATTTCTTCAGTGCAAGCTCTCTTATTTTGTAGACACAAAGCGATATATCAGCCATCATATTGTAAGAATGTTTCTGAATTCAATGCAACTTGTTTTAATGTGGCATCTGATTAAGAACATATTGACGTGCAGTGAAGTGTCATATATTAGCGGTGCTGCTTTACAGATACTGAATGACTCGTCAATGAACCGACTGCAGGGCTGTGGAATGTGGATGTATCGTAGAATATTGAATATTCCATCGGCAGACCATGTTATATGGCTTGCAAATATTGGAGTGTCACTTGAATGTGACGAAATCATCAGCTGTCTGCTTAATTTTCTTGGGAGGATCAGCTGCTTATCAAATCACATCAGACAGCTGCTAATTTCTTCTCTGAGCTTGAATGAATGCCATTAAATCTCACATCCCTTTTATAAAGCAGGAATCGAACCCGTATCGTCCTGGTAAAGTATACCACTACATATATATATATATATATGTATGTATAGACGGTATCATAATAGGTTACATTCTTTTATGTTATTAGCGAAAGATGTGAAAAGTTAGCGAATACTTGCCAAGCTGTTAAAACCTAGAAGTGAGGATGGAGGACCGGATGATGTTGACAGTCCAGAGAAGAAACATGTTTCAACGTGCCAATAATTTTAGTCCCGGGAGTGGTTGAAGTTCATAAATAAATGAGCAGTTATTTTGTTTAAAGGTTAACCTAATTTTCTACTTATTTAGAAGATAATTTGGAACTTGGCAGAGAAAAACCTGTTGTGGATTAATTTCATGGTTGCTCTTACAAGGAACAATCGCGAAGTGGCTTGCGGGTATTTTTTTGTTAAATGTCCACTAGATGGCAGTAAGGCAAGTTTTATTTGCCCATACTGACTCGTTCATTCCCACTCCATCAACAAAATATGTTTGGGTGTACATCGTTTTCGTTAATGGGGGAAGTTTGCCAAACGTTTCTGTATGCGAGGTTTACAGCATCGATATTGACCTCCAGGGCCGTAACACTGTCATGAACCTTCAGTGGTTCCATATTCAATAACATGATTGAGCACATCTAGAGGAAACTAAATTTCCAGTTGAATGTGATGACTTTGATTTTCCTGACAATGTTACCTAGGACACTGAAAATTCGAGTTGTTCAACTCTCAACTGCACCATTCATCAAAGTGCTTGTTGTAGTTGACATTTCTGTACTTAACAGTCCCACAGACATCAGACATGTTAAGTATATGCAAGAAGAGCTAACATTAATAGAATATTCATTATTTTTAGCTGAGTTTCCTGCCGTGTTGATTATTATACCAATATTTACCTAGACACATAAACATGTATAATAATCGCTATGGGCAGCTAAAATTGGGATAATATGCATTCCGTTCTCTCTTAAACATTGTAAAACACCACTTTCAATGGCTGTTGCGTAAATAACTATTCCATCACTTAATGGCACACATTAGGATATTCACCTTCCATGCCTGTTGCGTAAATAACTATTCCATCACTTAATGGCACACATTAGGATATTCACCTTCCATGCCTGTTGCGTAAATAACTATTCCATCACTTAATGGCACACATTAGGATATTCACCTTCCATGCCTGTTGCGTAAATAACTATTCCATCACATAATGGCACACATTAGGATATTCACCTTCCATGGCTGTTACCAACGAGCTAGAATAACATAGAGGGGCTGTGTACCTGACATCAGCGCTCCCTGCTTGAAGCAAGTTGATAAGGGGCAGCCATGTTAACGGTTGTCAAAACAAAGCGAATTGGCGCGAGAGCATATGTTGAGGTGACAGGGAGATCGTGCATGCCAATTTAATTCTCCGAGTTTTAAGAAGTGAAAACATAGATTCTCGCTTTCAAGAATGGCAGCCGTAAGCTCAGCGTAAGGTTGTACTAATTGGAGTAATAAAACCAAGGATATATCGTACTTTAAGTAAGTATTACTGAATTATAGCCGAGATTCCTTTTTGTAATTTCTGTTTGTAATTAAATCCATTTTATTGTTTACTTAGCGAAAGTACGCATAGCCATGGTAATTATTTGTCGAATTTTGTTTCAGATTTCGTTTAAAGAACAAGGAATTAACAGAACAATGCGTTGTGAGGGCGAAAAGAGATAAATGGTATCCCACTCAATTCAGTTGCTTATGCTCTGTACATTTCCAGCCCTACTTAATTTTCATTCACATTTACAAATAAAGGAAATGGAGCGCCCAACACCAAGAAAACGTAACCACAAAAAAATCACTTATTTCGTTCAAACGTACACCAAGTATGATAAATACAGCATTTTACTGCTATTTTTGAAATGTATACAGCCTTTATTGTAGATTCTGTTGCCTTGGTTTTTAAAACTATGCCACACTTCATAATGGACAACTTTCAAGCTTACCTTTCAGCTAGTAATTCCAGTATGATATGGTAATGGGAGAAACATGATATCCCCCCTATATTATAATAAATAATTACACTAAACGATTATTGTGGTAAAGTATTCATGGGCCGCCTCTGTGGTGCAGTGGTTAGCGTGAGCAGCTGCCACCCCTGGAAGCCCGGGTTCGATTCCCAGCTCCGCCACGAAATTTGAAAAGGGGCACGAGGGCTGTAACGGGATTCTATCAGCCTGGGGAGGTCAACTGAGTAGAAGTGGGTTCGACTCCCACCTCAGCCATCCTCGAAGTGATTTTCCGTGGTTTCCCACTTCTCCTCCAGGCAAATGCCGGGATGGTACCTAACTTAAGGCCAAGGCCGCTTCCTTCTCCCCCCCCCACAAGGCCCCTGTTCAGCATAGCAGGTGCAGCCCTCCCTCAGAGTTGTATCCCCCGATCCAATGTCTCACGCTCCAGAACACTGTCCTTGAGGTGGTAGAGGTGAGATCCGTCGCTGAGTCCGCGGGAAAAACCAACCCGGGAGGGTAAACAGATTAAGAAAGGAACACAGTACTCATGAGGATGCAATAATATTAAAAATATGAGCAGAATGAGGTTGTAACCTATTGTAGGTCCCTATGATTTTAAGGTTTCCTGTCATAAATATTTATGTCAATCGTTTTTATTCTAATTTACGCTTAACCACAACAGCCAAGCCGGGTAACGCTCTTGTTCCGATTTCGAGGCTTATTCGTATGTCACTGTGCGATGATTTCGAACTACCCTACAATCAAGTGATCGTGATGTTGGCCTCGTGCCGCAATGTGATGAAGTGGCGGTATTCGCTTTCATGCTTCAAGCTTTCGGCAACGGTCTTTAATTCTCCCCCAGCGATTCTAAAATGCGCATTTTCTACACTTTTCGTCATTTAAAGGCCATGCCCCCTTGCTTGTGTGACCACAGGAAACATGGCGGACGTTCGTTCTATTAGGTTCACCCAGGCAGCGCTTCCGCCTCTCTATGTTATTCTAGCTCGTTGGCTGTTACGTGAATAACTATTCTATCACTTAATGGCACTCATTACGACATTCACCTTCCATGGCTGTTGCGTAAATAACTATTCCATCACTTAATGGCACACATTACGATATTCACCTTCCATGGCTGTTGCATAAATAACCATGCCATCACTTAATGGCACACATTACGATATTCACCTTCCATGACTGTTGCATAAATAACTATTCCATCACTTAATGGCACACATTACGATATTCACCTTCCATGGCTGTTGCATAAATAACTATTCCATCACTTAACGGCACACATTACGATATTAATTTTTTCCGTTCTATAATTTGCTGACGGTATTCACTTTCCGGGCTTGTAAACTTTATTTTCCGTCACTTCATGGTATTTGTGGACAATATTCCCCTGTTATATCAGAGAAGGTTTTAATAATTGAGTAACTCCACATTTACAATACTGTACAATATTATTCCTTTCTATTTTAAAAAGAGGTATGTTTCGTCTCTTCCTTGTGAGATATCTTCAGCCTAAACATTATAAAGAAAAACACATTATATTCTTGGTAAGGCTAAAGAAAGACTTGTCCTTAAATTTTTAAGAGTCAAGATGGCAGTCTATCATGTGTGAACCCAGTTAAAAAACAGTTCATGTTGTTAAAATATTTTGTGTTAAAGGAACAAATTATTATGTGATAAAAGTTCTATTGAGTTTTGTTACTCTAAATAAAAAATCTATGTGAAGATCACAGTGTTAAAAAGCGGAATAAATATTGAATAAGGTTAATATCATCACAAGTTTATGGATGCTTGAGTGCGTATGTATCTGGTTAAACAGGGCTTGTTTACCAAGGTGGAATTTCCCAATATACTGGTTGTGTAGCCGGACAAATCGCCTGGTCCATTTATTGGTGGTATGTGAAATATTTTTTCCGCCCCGTTCTTCTCTCTCTCTTGTCTGGCCGGCTCGTGTGCGGTCCTGTTTGATCTGAAGATGTCTCACAAGGAAGAGACGGAACATATCCCTTCAATATAAATAAAAAAGGAATAATTGTATAGGTGAAGTTACTTAATTATTAAGACCTTCGATCTTGTTGAGGTTTACAGTATGGATTAATTATGAAATTTATTTCTTGTGGAACCTCGGGAATGTTCCTGGTTAGAACACTCGGGCCCTGTAGTACCAACACAATTCTTCAGTTCACAATGAGTCTGCTACAAACTCCAGTCCGGGTATAACAGCACAGTCGTACGATATACGTAACAATCCCATAACTGCGTGGGAATGATGGGTGCTTTGTTTCTGAAACAAACAATAATACAAAGGAATAATCCTTTGTCAGTGGATCTTGCACATCACAACGTGCTCACGTGTAAGTTGTACGTCAATGAAAGAAGTATTTCACTAAAAAAGACACAGGCTGATGTGTCGATTAAGCCTGATGTTGACAACGTCATTTGTTAATGTGATATTCATAGGCCATTATATAAGTCTTACACCAGCACGCTTACGGCTCTACCATGAGATATCCCTATATTTTACTCCATCAAGGCTATTAATAACTCTCATTTTCAGTTAATGGCTCATGTTCTAACAGTAAACAACTCATCCACCCGGTGATGACAAGTGGGAAGTGTGGAAGAATTCCTCCCTAGCACGTGCCCACTCTCTGAAAACTATTTTAGATTTTCTCCACAACGTTGATTGCACTGAAAATTCGAGACGTGAAACAAAGTATATAATATAACGGCATTGTTTGATTAAAGATCTCCATTTTTTCTCAGGGGGATATTGTCCACAAATACCATTAAGTGACGGAGAATAAAATATACAAGACCGGAAAGTGAACACTTTTAGCAAATTCTAGAAGAGAAAAGGGTGAATGTCCTAATGAGTACCATTAAGTGTTGGAATAGTTCTTTTCGCAACTGTCATGGAAAGCGATGTTTTACGTTAAGTGTGAGATGTAAGGCGAGGACAAAATGTCGAAACAGGTAATGTAACCTTGTCACTTTAGATGCTGTTGCGTATAATATTTTGTTTCATACTATGGTGATCTTACCTATTTCAAATTAAATAAATTTTAATCATTTTGATTCGCCGCGAAGCAAATCGTTCATATTTGATCCATGCATTGACGTTTCTATTTGACGTGTTTTCGTTAGTTGTTCGTTTCTTGCTCTGAAAGATATACGAGGTGTTTATATATAATAAAACGTAAAAATTAATTATTTGAAGCAGCGAACAGTCCACTAAGCTACCTTAGTCGTAAACATGGTCCCCTGGTCGTGAATTAATGAAGGCAGTCCGAACTTTATGATTTACTGCCGTATATCTGTTCAAAATGGATTAACCTATAGACCCTACATTAATCAGTATTGAGATGGCGGCAGATTACTTGAGCTGAGAATGTAAAGACGCCATTCTTTTGTAGATGGGTACGAAAGCATGCAATCAGGCCGAGAAACAATTCAATAAGGTTAAGTTTGGTGTTCCTTGATCAATGATTTCTGTGACTACGCATCCATATTTACATAACTGCGAAGCGGAGTTCAACCAATCAGAGACTGTTTCTAATAAAACACTTCGGAGATTAATTACAGTACGGCAAAGTGTCATTTCCCGTACTCTTTTGAGTACTTACTTCAAAATACAATACTATGTCATACAATAAAGAGCATACTGCTGGCGGGTGGCTTTAAGTGAAGAAGAATCAAGTTTACGAAAGACGAAAGATGGAAGTTTACAAGATATTACTTAATTCTATTTCTCTTTCAGCGGGATTCTTTTTGGATTTTCTTGGAGAGGTACTGGTCCCAGGTGTTGGTCTATTCCTTTCACCATTCTCCTTTTATGTTAGTTTTCTGAAATCTTTTCGTGTCGAATTTCTGCATGTGTGGTGGATTCTCTTCGGGGTTCATTTCACTGTGATGCGCCTTAGATAATGGTCCTAGACGAATTTCGCACCTCTGCGGACTTTCAAATAATGTACTTCTTTGGAAAAGGGTGTGCTATGGCTACATGGTCGATGTGGTATTCGCTCATTGATTGTATCTGCATATCTTTTGTTTTCAACGGTGTTTCCTCAAAGAGTTCGATATGATCTTCAGGTTGTTCTTTTGGCACAGCTCAATGAGTCTCATGCATTTCTTGTTCGTGAAATTATAGATTGGGAAATTGCCTACGGTCCTTTGGTGTTCGTTTTCTCTGCCAATTTTTGCGTTGAAGTCTTCTAGCAGAATCTTTTTATCTCGCATGGGGACCGTCTCCATGGCCTTCAAGTTGGTCCTGAACTACTCAACCTGCTTCACGTCTCTCTTTTTGGCAATGTTCGTGGGGCCGTGAGCATTAATCAGTGTGTACTTCTTGTTCCCACACGGAACACGCATTGTCATGAGTCTCTTGTTTATTGGCGTGACTGTTTTTTTTATTGAGTCGACTATGGTCTTGTCTACAACAAATGCCATACCCAATAGTGGGATGACTTCTCTTCCTACCCGCTTGTCCGTTTTGCTCTTGGATATACGACAGTTCTGTAGTATACTGTAGTGTGTTCTCAACTGTGAAGCGTGTTTCCTGAAGTGCTAGTATCCGTACCTTTTGTCGATTTCGTTCTGATATTACCATGTTTGTTTAATTAGGGTTAGTGTTGAAGGTCCCGCTGTAAGTGAGTATCTATGATGGTGATTGGTTTCCACCTGGGATAGTGTTGTCTTTACTCTCACGAATCCAATTTTCTTGTAATCGCGGTTATTCCAGTGTTTCCACTGGAGTGTTTAGGGCGAAGAATTTTTAGTTCTTGGAGCATAAGGTGTGCAGTCATACCCACTGTGTAAACAGAAACTGACCAAATCGCCGGTGGCTCCCACTATAAATGCATGTTGAATTTGGTACAAGTGTCCTATTAACTAATCTGGCTCCGGTGTTTGATTATGTTTGAACCAATTCTTGCAGCCTCTCTGCTTTTGGGTAGATCCTCTTCGGCCATTGAGGTCATTGACTGTTGACATAAATATGTCCTAGAGCTCGGGGTTCATCCGAATATTTATGTAACGAAGTAGTGTCATGTAACAAAATGTGTGACGGAAATGTAACCTAGCAACCGTGCAGGCTATGTCTTATGGCTGTCGGTCAACTGAAATGAGCAAATATTCTCAGTATATTGATAGATTGAATTGTCAAACTTGGTCTTGAAATAGGCCGTTTAGAGTAGTCGCTTCCGGATTAGAAAGGGCCAGCGGCCAGGTATTGTTCATTCATTTTCTGACTTTGCCCAGGTTACGCCCGATTGCTTTCTTGTACAATTATTTGCTGAAATGGCAATCTTTGGGGAGGTTCCTTTCGTGACTGGTTAACCTGGAGATCATTGAACAGACTACGATTAGGTGTTGGCAAATCCAGGGACAACCTTGTTAAATGGGGCTATTCCAAAGAATAAACACAATGTGACTCTGGAGAAGAACAAACAACGAGTCATCTATGCCAATGTCCACTCTGTCCTGAATCATGCAATGATGGAGAGTTAATGAAGGATGAAGAAAATGCACTTGCTCTTGCTCGATTCTGGACGAAGATTACTTAATTTTCTTCCCTTAGTGATGGAATTACTCAATTGTTCTTTTAGAATACACATTCCATTATTTTACACAATTGTCATGATAAAATTTGTATACATTCTGACTAGAGTAAATAAATAAATAACACTGAAATTAACAACCGTTGATGGATGGCCATAATTGGGAACATGCATCATTTTCAAAAAATTTTTTTTTTGAAAAGTACACCAATGAAATAGAACGTAAACGTATTACATTGTGGTATGTTGCCTTGTTTTCTACCATTAAAAAAATATTTAATAGTGCCTTTCCGCAAGGCGAGTGAAACGGCCTCTGACGTAAGCGGCGCGCTGTGACGTCACGATCCAGTACCGCATGGAGCTCTACCAGCCGTTGTGCATCAGCCGTTGCTAAAAGCCGATTGTTTATTATTCATGATCGCGAATATCTTCAAAATGACAGAAGAAAGGTTCAAAACAGCATTATCAGACAATCTATTATGTGTAAATGTCATCATTCTTGAAAAATAGTGACTTTTGTGGCCGCAGAAATTCGCGGATAACAAGCAAGTGTGTAAGTGGCGTCTTTTATATACGTGCAATGTACTGTAACCCATAGTATTAGGATAACAACGAACCTGGATAGATATCACATCACTTTCAACATTTCCTTCTAGACTGATTCCCCTATTAAAGAATAACATTACATTTTCGGGCTTCCAGCATTAGTAAAGTAAGAAATCGGATTTCAGCACTAACATAAACATATTGAACCCATAATTCTACGGTGAGAAAATTTTTCATTTTTCTCAAATATTTATTTGGCATTCAGGAACTACTGTATGTTTGAGGGCAGCCATTTTGCGCTCCCAAGAGCCCGATGTTGCGTGGGAAGGTTCCCGCAAGGCGAGCTCGTGGATTGCCGGGACACCTCGGTGGAACTCGAGTGCCCGACAATTTTCTAAATTAATGAATTCTGCACAACGAGGGATTTTGACAAGATAGTAAAGGAAGAAATAAATAAGCAAAATTATTCATACACCCTCTGTGAAGGTAGTGACACCAGGGACAATTTTAGATGCAGTTAAGCCTAAGTGTGTGTTAGCGTGAGAACAGCGAGCTAGTTACACGTGCCAAGGTCGTGGGCAGAAGAAAACGCGCGAAACGCACGGGCAGAAACAATTTATTTCTCCTGTTGTGGGTGTAGGAAAATTATAAAATTAACACCTAACATAAGTGCAAGTCTGTCCGGAGTTCTGGGACAAATCTTATCAAAATTGGTCTATTAGAAGCAAATTTGGCAGATTTCACAACCAAGCCTCATAGAGGGGATAGCGTCCTTCTGGAAATTATAAAAGAAACCCCCCACCGTAGATTTTTCAGTGTCGATCTGGAACTTGAAGCCGCGGGAGCTCGTGCCCGTCGTCATCAGAAATTCGCGCCAGATTGACCGACAATAATTCAATACATGTTCGTGGCTAAAGTCCATATATTTAGTTAAGAAGAAAAGTGATTGGAGAAGCTGTGAACGTTTGCAGACGAACTGGGAAGGTGTAGGCTGGTTGAAAAATACACAGCAGAATTTATTTTTATCATTTCCTGTACTCTTGTAAGTGAAGAAGGTCTGGGGGAAGCGATTCAAAATAGTTCTACTCCCTTATCGGCCGAACACCTGTTCTTATTGAGACAACGGGGAGAGAAACCACTCTGGGAAGCGCATCAGACAGTTAGAGTCGACTGCAGAACGAGGGAAGTTCGTGGTGCGAGTTACAAAGAAAGTGCATTATTTATGGTAATTTTAATCTCGTGTGTGTGTGAAGGGTAGTGTTTGGATGAGTGAAATGTTGAAAATGAAAATGTTGTCCGTGAAAATGAGTGGTTAAGTACGAGGTTGCTGGAGATGATGTAATCAGAATGCTGAGAATGTCACCAATGTGCAGGTCTGTCTATTTTACATTATGTTGTAGTTAGTTAGTTAGTTACTGTCTGTCCTAACCAAATTTTCCAGATGATTGTCGGGTGATATGCGTGATTATCAGGCGAAAGGCGTTGTAAATTTTGGTCAGCGTGTGAAAATTTCAGTGTGTAAAGTTCATGTCAAGAACGGTAAAATGCGACGTTTAAAATTTTGTGTCGAGATGAGATATCATTCAAAGTGCGGATTTGTGAACGTTATAAGTGTAAATTTGTCGTGGCGAATATTGTAATTTCAGGTGTCAGTTGCACTTAGAAATGTTGGTCAATAATAATAATAATTGTACCGGGCGGTACACCTCTACTCTGTTTATTTAAAAGTTGCGCCAGTTGAAACTCCTCTTCTGGAGGAAGGTTGAACTTTATCTATTCTATTAATTCTCTACTTTCTCAGAAGATGTCACCACGTGGAAAATTTTGAGTTTTTGAACTGTGTCACTTTTGATGTGTTTTTGTTTCGCTTGAAGTAAGAAGTGGGAACTTTCTCTTCTAGAGGACACTACTGAAGAATTACAATAGTGCAACCTAGTGCGAAATCAAAGAACTATTTTGTTGGAGAAATTTTTATTTCAAAAGTTTGTTTCTTGTTAAATTTCTTTCTGTTATTGTTTAAGTTGGCTGTATACCCCTCTTTTTCCCCTTAGTTTGGATCTAGCCAATCCCGAATGTCTTTAATTAATTTTCCACCAATAATGTGTTTCTTTTTCCTCTATGTAGGGGTTTCTTTTCCCGAACCAATAAAGATTTTGTGGGAGGGTGTTTTATTTCCCCTAACGCCTAGAATCTTCCGCGAGAGGATATAAACTGCTGATTTTGGGGTCTCCGGGCCACTTCTGTTCCATCTTTCAGTGTATTAAGTACATAGCAGGAGGCGGGAAGCGCCTCTTTCCTCGGCAGCGATCTACTACCAGGTAATGGCCTATTAATATCTTCTTTTCTTGCTAGGTCGGCAGTTTAACTCTCGCGGCGGGTTCGAAGCGTTTTCCATCATGTAACCTTTTCCTAAAAGGTAACTACACTTTTCTTCTTTTTTTTGTAAAGTTACATATTGGGATAGAGAGTGCTAACCCTCTCGAGCTCCCACTCACATTTGTTTTGAGGTGAACTTATTTTCTCAAACTTTTCTTCGTTTATGTAATGTAAAGTGTTCTTCTCTAAGTCACCTCTGTAGTATGGGATTAGCCCTTGCGTTAGTGGCCCAGAGCCAGATTAGGTTTTAAAAGCAAAGTGTATTAGGAGTGCAAGTTCGCCTCCTCTCAAGTTGTATTTTAGAGGTCATGTATTAATCTTTTCTCACCTAATAGACCTCAGTAGGTTGGGTATTTTACCCCTGTGTATATGTCCTTTGAGGACAACTTGAAAGTTGAGTTTGGTGTGGCCTGGGAGAGGCTTAACTTTAAGAGCGAGTGGCTCTTTTCTAAAACTGAGAGTTGTATGCCTCGAGGAGGCTTTGCTGTGTAATTTGGAGCAAGGGCTCCAGGGTTTGAGTGGGGTCTTCTGCCCCTTTTGTTAAAATTGGTATATCGTAAAGTTGAGCTAGTTGCTCAAGAATTGTGTTTTCAGGGCTCGAAGCCCAAATTCTTTAATCCCTGTAATTGTACATTTCAAGTTGTATTTCGGCTACTAAGTACCTGTTCTATTTGTTGTTACCTAATTTTGAAAAGAAAATATAACCTTGTTAAATTTTAAAATTTAATTTCTCTTTAGTAGCTTGAGACCTATTCACCACCCAGCACCTTCTTTCATGCTTAACTACCACAAAAACTCGGTAACAAGTGGTAGCAGAGCGTGGTTGAATGGGTCTCAATTTAGCCCCTTTTGACGGCTAAACATTGCTTTGATTCGAACTCTAACAATTGTCTCAGTTGCTGGAATTTTTTGAGTTTTTCAAAATTGTTCTGTCATCATGCCCGGCCCTCGCGATGTTCTCCTCCTTAACTATTTGCGCAAAGAGGAGTTGATATACGAGTTAACTATCAGAAATGTGCAATCTGGAGGCACGGTTGCAATCGACACCAACAAGCTTAGAGAGTCCCTTGATTTGCCCATTTCCATCCCCAATTTGGGAGAGAAAGAAATTGATGACTCTCTTTCCACGATCGTCGAGAATATTACTGGGCTAGCATCTGTAGTCAGCTTTTTTGATGAAAACGATCCGTCTCCTAATCAAATTAAGCGTGTGCAAGGCAGGCTGTATCACTTTGCAAATAGAGTTAATGATCTATTGTCTCTAAAGGTGAATGACGTTCAGAGGAAGCAAGCTAATACGCTCCTTGAAACTATTTCTGAATTGTCTAATAAGGTCACTCAATTGCTAACCGGCGAAGCTCCTCCCAAAACGGATCAACCCGCCACGGTGAATGTAGGTAACGAGGAAGAGCCTCCTCAGGGAGAACTCAATAGGATAACCGTTGCTGCTCAAACTATCTCTGCCCCATCGAACAACGAATCTGAACGCCGTGCGTCATTGAGTAACATCCGCTCTGAATTAACTTCCTTGCCCTTGAAACCTTTAACGACTATGACACCTGGGTTCAGCAGCTTGCCTCATCCATTGGCAATGTTGCTTAGAGGTATCTCTAAGTTTTCCGTCAACACCACCAGTGACGTAATTTCATTTTTAAGATTTCTAGTGGAATTTCAGGATCATGCCCTTGTGTTTTCTCTTTCCCCATGTCAAATTTTGCAAATTATCTATCCTTATGCTATTGGTGTTCTATCTGACAAAATAGTTAGAGCCATTGCCGAGCAATCTTCTATTGAGGATTTCCACGCCCATTTGCTAGCTAACTTCATCCCGGCTAGGGCCAGGTCCTCCCTTATTCAGAAATACTATTATCGGGTACAGCGCTTGGATGAAAACCTGGCAGACTTCATCCAAGATATTAAGTTTTATACTAGGGTGTTTGCTCTCCACTTCCCTGAGGATCAGATCGTGCAAGCTATTGTTGAAGGGATTTCACCACCCTACAGGTCATATTTGTGTTTCGCGGCGTGCCCGCAAACCTTCTCTGAACTGGAAGCATTAGCCGTCTCTGCGGAAGGAGTTAGGTATGCCGATTCCTTGCGTGTGGCGAAAGAACCCCCGCCTTCCTTTAGTAACACTCGGCCTCCACCTCGCCGACCAGTCAATCCCCGTAAATGTTATGCTTGTGGGTCGCCTGACCATCTGCGGAATAAGTGTCCTCTGATCAAGTCAAGTGGGACAAGGAATGGAGTAGGGTCATCACAAGGCTGTTTTAAGTGTGGGGCCTTCTCACATATCGCCAAGAATTGCCCAAACTCAAATAGCACCCCCTCCTGCTCAACTTCTGGTGCAAATTCCAGCTATTCCAATAATAAAAAGTGACTAGTGGCGTCGGCTGAGCCGACTAATCCATCTTCCCGAGACTTAGCCCCTAGTAAACAGGTTGTAAATGCAGAGAACGACCAGCCTTCAAATTCATCTTTTGAATGCCCTAAAGAGTGTCTTAGGATTGCGGCGGATACCCCCGCACCTGTTCCTTTTCTTAAGATTGAGTTAAATAACGAGCCTATAACAGCTCTCTTAGATTCAGGTAGTGTTTGTTCGATTATTGCGGCTGAATGGTATTCTAAATTGAAATCTGTTTGTAAACTTCCTGACTATGTCTCTTCTCCTGTTCAATACGTTTCGGCTAATTCATCTCCATTAGAAATTCTAGGTTCCTTACTGGTCAAAATTCGTGTTTTTAAGTTTACATGGAAAATTAAATTGTTTGTGGCCAAGCAATTGTCTTGCCCCATTATATTGGGAGCTGACTTTATTTCTCACACTGGTCTTGTGCTCGATCTCAAGTCTAGGTCGTGCACATTCAAATTTGCTTCTAGTTGTAAAATTCCCTTGTTAAAGTGTAATTCTGTGTCATGTTCTTCTATTTCGCCTACCCAGGATGAGATGTTGTTAGACCTCAGACATCTACCTGAGGAGCAGGCTGATAGTATTCGCAAACTGTGTCAGTCGTTTCCCGAGGTGTTCTCTGATACTCTTGGTGTTACTGACCTTATTGAATACAAAATTGAGGTTACGGATTCGATTCCTGTCCGTTTTCCACCGTATAGGCTATCTCCACCTAAAATGAAGGCTCTGAAGGAAATCATCGATCAGATGTTGAAGGACGGTATTATTAGGCCCTCTAAGTCAGCGTATTCTTCGCCTATTTTTCTAGTACCGAAACCCCAAGGAGGCTTCAGGCCTGTCATTGATTACAGGGCTCTCAATCGGAAGGTGGTGTTACAATCTGTGCCCCTTCCCGACCTTCATTCTTGTTTTTCATGGTTTCGTAAGGCCAAGTTCTTTACTATCTTGGACTTAAATCAGGCCTATAATCAAATTCCCCTTGCCGAAGAGTCTAAACACCTTACAGCGTTTGCCACGGACTGGAATTTATATGAATACAACCGCGTGCCTTTCGGGCTCCCTACGGGAGCAGCTGTGCTCACTAGGCTGCTAGATAGGGTCTTCTCCGACATCAAATTCGAGTACTTATATCACTACTTAGATGATGTCGTAGTATTTTCAGAGACTTTTGAAGAACATCTAGATCATTTGCGAGAAGTTCTCAATCGCCTTCGTAAGGCTGGGTTAACTGTTAAGTTGTCCAAGGTTGCCTTTGCTAAGCCCTCTATGTCATTCCTAGGGCATATTGTGTCACCTGATGGTGTAGCAGTCGATCATTCTAGAACACAGGCCATCCGTGATTTTAAACCTCCTAAGGACGTCAAAGGTATCGCTAGATTCATTGGTATGGTGAATTTCTTCAGAAAGTTCATTCCTAACTTTGCTAATAGAGCGGCGCCCTTAAACCTTCTTCGTAGGAAAGGCATCAAATTCGAGTGGGGACCTTCTCAACAAGCCGCTTTTGAAGACCTTAAATTAGCTCTTTGTAATGCCCCTGTACTTGCTATGCCTGATTTCTCGAAGAAATTCATCGTCCAAACCGACGCGTCGTCGTCAGCAGTAGCTGCAGTCCTTCTTCAAGAGACTGAACTAGGGAGGCGACCCATCGCCTATGCGTCTAGGACATTGTCGGCTCAAGAAGCCAAGTATTCCATCTATGAGCTCGAAGGTTTGGCAGTCTTATTTGCCTTAGAAAAGTTCCGTCTCTATCTGGAACACGTTAAATTCGACCTGGAGACAGATAATCAAGCCTTAAGCTGGGTCTTAGGTAGGCCGCGTCGTACTGGTCGTATAGCCCGCTGGGCTATTCGTATTTCCGCCTTCCAGTTTGATGTTAGACATATCAGAGGTACCGAAAATGTTGTTGCTGATGGACTCAGCCGTATGTTTCATAACGACGTCGAGACCCACGAACCGGTCGACAGTTCATCACCTCCCGAGTCCATACTATCTGGTGTTAGTGCCATCTTAACAGATGCTCCCATGCTTTTTAGGGATATTGAGAAATACCAACGTGAAGATCCGACGCTGGCTCCTATAATGGAAACCCTTTCTTCTGGGGAACATGTTGTCCCTTATGTTCTGAGGAATGGTGTTCTATGTTGCCCTTCGAGGCATGATAAGTTGATGAAAGTTGTTGTTCCAGCGGTTCTTGTACCTATGATCTTCAAATACTATCATGAGACCCCATTGGGGGGGCATCTTGGAATCTTTAAAACTCGTGAAAAGATTCGTGAAATGTTCATATGGAAAGGTATGGACGGTGAAATTCGAGAACTTGTAAAAGCTTGTAAATCTTGTTTGATCAGTAAACCCACCATGTCCACTAAAGTAGGCCTTTTGTCTTCTCATCAAGCGTCGCGCCCCATGGAACGCCTGTATATCGATTATGTGGGACCCTTCCCCCAGTCAAAGGGTAATGCCAACAAGTTCATCTTTGTGTGTGTAGATGGTTTTACAAGATTTTCCTGGTTATTTCCGACTAAGCTGGCTACCGCTCAGTCCACCATTACTTGCCTAAATTCTATTTTTGCTTCTTTTGGTCCGTGCCAATACATTGTATCTGATAATGCTAAAGCTTTTACATCAAATCTGTTTCGTAAATTCTGTTTTGACTTGTCCATCTCTCATGTAACTACATCTGCTTATTACCCTCAACCATCTCTGGCTGAACGGGTTAACCGTAATCTCAGGTCCGCACTTATTGCCTATCATCATGAAGATCATTCTAGGTGGGACACGTCCCTGCATTGGTTAGCTTTTGCTTTGAATTCGGCGGTTCATGAATCTCACAAATTTACTCCAGCTTCTTTGATGTTTAAGTTCGTTCCCAACACGCCGCTCTCTAACCTCTGGTCTCTGAATGACATTCTGCCCGAGACAATAGATCCGGACAACATTAAAGATCTTTGGAAGAAGGCTAAAGCTAATCTTAAAGTGTCTCATGAAAAGGTTAGGGAAAGGTATGATCGTGGACGGAGACCCACCACTTTGAAGGTAGGTGACCAGGTTATGGTCAAAAATTTTGTTCCCGCGGGCAAGCTTGCCCCCAGATTTCATGGGCCTTGTATCATTCTCGATTTTCTTACGCCGGTTACCTTATTGCTAAGTAATCCAGCCACCGAGAGGATATTTAGAGTTCACCTGTCCCAGGTGAAACCGGTGTAATTTCTGTGTTAACTTGCTCCATCTTATTTTGAAAGGATATGAAGGTTATATTTTTTTTGAGTTTCACTTTTAAGGCATTCTGCCCCTTCTGTAACATTTTGGTTTTAGATGTAAGCCTTATGTAAAACCTGCCCCGACCCGTTAAACTGCCATCCTGTTCTTGCCACGGCCATTACCACGCTCCCGTCTCCTGCTCCACTCTACACAGTGGCTTAATGAATACCATGAATATCTGCACGCCGCTGGCCCCTCACTCTCTCTACAAGCCTGTACCCTCAAAGAAAATAATTGTCCAACACAATTCTGCCGCCTAGCTTTAATGTTTCAGCGCCCCCGCAGCCGCGCAGCGCCGTGCAGCGACTGGGGAGGGGGATGGGCCCCCTCCTCTCCAGCGAGGACGACATGGGCACGGCGAGCCGGAGCTCACCTCCCGGCCAAGGCTGATGTGCGGCGCACGACCTGCTACATGCCCGCAGCCTGTATCTGTTCACCGCGGGCGCGGCGTACTTCAACACCTCTGCTCCCCTCATAGTGCGGGCGAGCGGTATCTCAGGGTACTTGAGGGGTCCGAGCGGCCTCCGTTGGACGCAAGCTGCAACGGCCGGTCTGGCCATCCGACTCAATCTACATCAACTACATGGACAGTCACCATAAGCAATAATTACATTTGGGAATTTAACAACAATATTTGATGGACATTGCAAAATTTTTCTTCACCTTTAAGTATTAAAAGTTTATCTTCAGAAATACAAATTCTACAAACATAAAAACTTTACTGCACCGGCAACAACAAAATTTTGAAATTGCAACCAACCAAATTACTAAAATCTTATAAATGCTTCCGCAATTAATCTTAATATCAACATCAAAACTTGGACCTTATTTTGGAAACAAAGCTTATGTTCTTCTGTGTTACCCCTTGGAGGAACTTTTGGGGGGGGAGGTCTGTACCGGGCGGTACACCTCTACTCTGTTTATTTAAAAGTTGCGCCAGTTGAAACTCCTCTTCTGGAGGAAGGTTGAACTTTATCTATTCTATTAATTCTCTACTTTCTCAGAAGATGTCACCACGTGGAAAATTTTGAGTTTTTGAACTGTGTCACTTTTGATGTGTTTTTGTTTCGCTTGAAGTAAGAAGTGGGAACTTTCTCTTCTAGAGGACACTACTGAAGAATTACAATAGTGCAACCTAGTGCGAAATCAAAGAACTATTTTGTTGGAGAAATTTTTATTTCAAAAGTTTGTTTCTTGTTAAATTTCTTTCTGTTATTGTTTAAGTTGGCTGTATACCCCTCTTTTTCCCCTTAGTTTGGATCTAGCCAATCCCGAATGTCTTTAATTAATTTTCCACCAATAATGTGTTTCTTTTTCCTCTATGTAGGGGTTTCTTTTCCCGAACCAATAAAGATTTTGTGGGAGGGTGTTTTATTTCCCCTAACGCCTAGAATCTTCCGCGAGAGGATATAAACTGCTGATTTTGGGGTCTCCGGGCCACTTCTGTTCCATCTTTCAGTGTATTAAGTACATAGCAGGAGGCGGGAAGCGCCTCTTTCCTCGGCAGCGATCTACTACCAGGTAATGGCCTATTAATATCTTCTTTTCTTGCTAGGTCGGCAGTTTAACTCTCGCGGCGGGTTCGAAGCGTTTTCCATCATGTAACCTTTTCCTAAAAGGTAACTACACTTTTCTTCTTTTTTTTGTAAAGTTACATATTGGGATAGAGAGTGCTAACCCTCTCGAGCTCCCACTCACATTTGTTTTGAGGTGAACTTATTTTCTCAAACTTTTCTTCGTTTATGTAATGTAAAGTGTTCTTCTCTAAGTCACCTCTGTAGTATGGGATTAGCCCTTGCGTTAGTGGCCCAGAGCCAGATTAGGTTTTAAAAGCAAAGTGTATTAGGAGTGCAAGTTCGCCTCCTCTCAAGTTGTATTTTAGAGGTCATGTATTAATCTTTTCTCACCTAATAGACCTCAGTAGGTTGGGTATTTTACCCCTGTGTATATGTCCTTTGAGGACAACTTGAAAGTTGAGTTTGGTGTGGCCTGGGAGAGGCTTAACTTTAAGAGCGAGTGGCTCTTTTCTAAAACTGAGAGTTGTATGCCTCGAGGAGGCTTTGCTGTGTAATTTGGAGCAAGGGCTCCAGGGTTTGAGTGGGGTCTTCTGCCCCTTTTGTTAAAATTGGTATATCGTAAAGTTGAGCTAGTTGCTCAAGAATTGTGTTTTCAGGGCTCGAAGCCCAAATTCTTTAATCCCTGTAATTGTACATTTCAAGTTGTATTTCGGCTACTAAGTACCTGTTCTATTTGTTGTTACCTAATTTTGAAAAGAAAATATAACCTTGTTAAATTTTAAAATTTAATTTCTCTTTAGTAGCTTGAGACCTATTCACCACCCAGCACCTTCTTTCATGCTTAACTACCACAAAAACTCGGTAACAATAATAATAATAATAATAATAATAATAATAATAATAATAATAATGTTTACCGCGGGATAAGGAAATTCTTCTCTGTTAAATTACATTTAACCAGTTATTTCTACAAGGATCGTAGGCATATTTAGATAATGTCAATAAAATTTATTAGAGTCACAGTCATTAATGGGAAGGAAACTTTTGAGACATCGTGTATACTTGAATTGCGAAAGGTCGAGGTGTGCTCTTGGATTCTTGAGGTCCGAAAGTCTTAATAATAGTAAAGTAAGAGATGTGTCTAATAATGGTTGTCGTTTTCATCAGGGGATCGAAGTATGAAAAAGGGTCGTGAAGGAAAAGGGGATTGAAAGCGATGGATTTATACGTACGTGGAGATGAGATGGAAGTAATGCCGCTGGGATAAAGCGAGGAGAAAGTGTGTTGAGACAAGTTGTATTTTTGTAGAGGAAGTATTTAGAAATAGGCTGTGTGAAACAGGCTGTATTGTTTTCCGCAATCAATCCGAATTTGAGATGACTATGATGCGAAGCATTGTGAAATTTATAGAAAGATTCCAAGTGAAAACGACTCTTGTAAAATGTTACAGTCTGGGTAGTACACATCCAGTGATTTTTGTTACGAAAAGCCCGCATGGATGATAAGAGAATGAACGATCTTCAGGATCAAAGAGCACTTTGGACACACGGTTTGGGTTATATTTAATTTGTTCACTGGAGAGGTCATGGATAAGATGGGTGGAATTGATGATAGGCGATCTGAGAATTTCGAATGCGATGGTGATGATTATTATTTGAAGGCGTCCACTAAAAGGGTACCCGTGTGTTGGGAATTTTCATTTGCTTCCCTAACACGTCAGTGCACAGGCTGAGATTGCGTTCGAGGTGGAGAACCGTTCGTCACGTCTATTTATTTTGAGTTCACATATTATAATGAGGTAGACACTTACTGTACTTTTCGAGAGGTAGACACTTGCTGTGTTTCGACTTGCATTCATTTGATAATAGAGACGTGGGTTCCGTCGTGCGTATTTGTTTGACGAAATCTAGTGTTAAATATCAGAGTTGTTTGAGAATTGCATTTCGCCTGATATGTTAAGGGAGACGTAGTACGACCCACTTTGACGCCCGACGATAGATTTAGGACGTCACGTGTTTATTCTTGGAGTCATTGATGATGAGACGTCCTAGGTCACGCCCGACGATAGGACTTGGAAGGCATCATGTATATACTGATTAGGTTTAGGGTGTACAGATTTCAAGTGAGCCCGACGATAGGTCTGGGATGGTAGCTGTACACACTCAAGTCTCAGGTTAAATTTTTTTTTTCCTTTTGTTTCTTTTGTGAAGTGGCCTGGTTGAAGGTAGCCATTACAGTGCGATATGATTTATTGTAGAGGGTCTATGCGAAGCTCTCATTGAGATAACGGGACTGCTGTTGACAAACGAGGGCTGTCCAAGTGTGGGACATCGACCCGATCTAGATTATATTTTTACTGTGTTTCTTCGTGCGTGTTAAGCTGTATGACTTCGAGATGTTAATTTATCTTTTTACGGACTTTATTGTTTCCTCGTCTTGACGTCCGTTTTCATTGATAGTGTGCATTATTGACACTCAGTGTTTTAGAATGAGACTTGAGTTGCGAATGCGGTTTCGATTCGTCAGCCAGTAATTTTATTTTATATTTTAATCTTGTCGTATTTTCATTCGTATTCATAGTTAGAATAAGTAAGTAATCACTTTACCAGTAGTGTGTTGGGACAGACAGTAAATAGAGAGATCTGTACTGGTAGCATTGTTGTCAAGGGAAAGAATTCCTTAAAATTGTAGTAAATTTTAGCGTGGACTGGTAAATTTATTAAGCATAATAAACCCATTTCTAACCTGAAAATCGGTTCAATAATAATATTTTCAAGTGACTTTTCACTTTTTGATTAACTTCAGTGTTTGGCATTTCTTCTAAATGCATGATTAGTAAATGTTTCCTGCATTTCGCAGTTTTGTTCCTTTAGAACGACTTAACGTAAGATCCTCTCGGATCATGTTGTTGTTGGTTCCTTCCGAACAGTTGTTTGGGTGATGCACGTTTAGCATCGGGAGTACCTTATCACTTAAGGGTGTCATGAATGACAAATACATGGTGGAATTTTATTTCAATTGTGAATGATGCCATTAACTTGTAGTGAACACCATGCTTTCCTATAATATTTCGCAACCTATCCAAAGCAACTGATAGTCAGTTTGGTTCGATTAAGGGTCCATTCGGCGGATGTTCCGTATCCGTGAAGGGTATTTGACTGGTGGATAACCTTAATTAAGAGAAAATCAGGCGTTCTACTTGTTGAAAGTCAGATTTTCCACGGATCGTGTGGATTAACTCTCAGTTCTCGTTTGGAATGATAGGTGCCCGGTTTTCAGGTCTTCCCTTTTTCAGTTTTTTCAGTTTCGCTGTCCACTAACATATTAGCTTCTCCGAAGCAACTCTTCGACATTGGAAGAAACGAAGTGACGTTATGTAATGTGACTGTGTTTGGAACTTTTCAAAAATCAATAATAAATTTTTTTTATATTTTTGTGGCAAGAATGCATATTAAATTAACGATGTTATCGTGCTCTTTCAGTTTTAATAAAAGTTAGTAAGCACATTTTTGCTCCTCATTTCAAGTAGTTAGGCTTTCTTCTGAACCCCATCGTTTGGTTAAGATCGTGACCGAATTTATTCCCGCAACGACCCAAGATTTAAGAGTTCTAAATTGTTCTATTATAGCAGCCGTGGCCGACCAACGATGGAATGGTAAGTTCAAGGGTTCAGTAGAAGTGGCTTCCAACGTGGTGGCTTCAGTCACTTAAGACAGGGCCTAAGTACATCGAGAGAAGAACTACAAGTTAAGTTGGTTGACATCAGTGAAACGATGACCAATTGTAGGATTGTTATACGTTGGTGGATCAGTAGAAGTGGCGCCATCAACTTTGGGGCCTTAATGTCACGATAACGATACGATGCCACGATAACGATAATGAAATTATCCATTGAAAATAAATGTTAGAAAAATATAAAGTAATGTTGAGGCTTAAGCCACATTATAAATAATACAAGCGGGTGAAAGTTATGGCTGAGCCACAGTTAAACGAATTATGCCCAATGAGAGTGCTAGATATTAACACGTTTAATGAGGAGCGTAACTACTTGGTAAATAATAATAATAATAACAGTCACAATGCATTTTAGGAAATTAGTATTTAAAGCTATATTGAAGCTTATGTCATGTTGCCAATATAAATTTTGGAAGTGGTAACGCTGAATTACATTCAAAGTTTATGCGTTAACATGTTCGTTATTTACTTAATTTACGGAAGCGAAACCATTTGGGATATTTATCCAGAGTAAATTATTAACTTTAGAATTTTCTTTTTATTAAACAAGTTTGTGATACCAGCCACCTAAACAAAATTTTATGAGACAACTGTTGGAATGTTGTCAGTTTCGGTATTAAATTATAATAGCGTTTGTATGTGAAAACGCAGTAGGTAGTGAATTCTTTCCCTAGTAGTTTGGAGTATTCTGGTTGCATCAACAGCCAGCGTACTCATTATTGTATTCTTTGTGGTATTGTGAGATGGAAGGTCAGGCGACCTTGGAGAAGTTAATGCAGATGATAGAGGACATGAAAGTCCAGAATGAGAATTTAAAGGAGGATATGAAAGTTCACAATGAGAGTTTAAATAGTAAGACAAATGAGAATTTGAATAGTAAGATAGACAGTTTGGATAATAAGATGGAAGGTTTAAGGGAGGACACGAAAGTCCAGAGTGACAGTTTGAATAGTTTGAGGGAGGACACGAAAGCCCAGAGTGATAGTTTGAATAGTTTAAGGGAGGACACGAAAGTCCAGAGTGAGAATTTGAGAGAGGACATGAAGGCTCATAATGAAAGTTTGGATGGTAAGATTGAGGAGTTGCAGTCGAGTTTGAAAGACACTCGTGAGGAGTTACAGAGTAGTATTGAGGATACCCAGGCTAGGTGTAAAGAGTCTAGTGATGAGTTGAAGGCTGGATTGAAGAACGTAGTTCAGGAGACATACACTATGTGCACCGAACTTAAAGAGGAAGTCAGGGGCGAGATAGGTAAACTCAACCAGCGTTTTGATGATAGCCGAGTGGAAATTAGGGATGAAATTGACAAACAATTTGCGGAAGTGCAGGTCAATTTAAAGAACGATTTTGATAAACAATTTTCTAAAATCCATGACAGTTTAAAAACCGATATGGACAAGCGTTTTGACGAAAGCCACGACATGTACAATAGGTTATGTGATAGTCAGGATGAGATGAGAAAGGAACTTGACAAGCATTTACTGGAGAGCCAGGCGGCGCATAAACAGCTGATTGACAGTCAGGTTGAATTTAAGGACGACATTACACAACAGGTCGTAGAGATGCGGATCTCCAGTGATAAGGAAAAGGGGAAAACGCTAACCATAATAGAGGAACAACGTCAAATATTATCTGCGGACATTCAGTCACTGAACAACAAGGTAGATAAAATTAGTGTGGAATTGGAGAGTCAGGTATTGTCAAAAACCGAAACCATGGAGAAGAAACTGTTACAAGTTAATGAGGAAGCAATTAGTAAACTCCAAGCGGCTAATGAGGACTCCGAAACTTTAATTAAAGAAATTCAAGAGGAGTTAGTTGAAATGAAAAATGAACATACCAGGGAATTCAATGACAGGCAAATTAGTATAGAACAGGACTTAAGGGAAATCACGTCAGCCCAGGAAGAGACAGACAAGAAAGTTGGGTTCATTAAGAGCGAAGTGAGCAGTTGGATTAGCAGCGTGGTAGATATGCAGTCCAAGGTGGACAAAGTATTAAGTCAGACCTTGACAGCTGTTAACTCTGACCTCAGTGGTCAATTGCCAAATATCAGTCATGTGAATAATAACGGTCAGAGCTCGAATGTAGATACCAGTCGATCTCAAAGCTCAGGGGTCACCAACGTTATTAACATGATCAAGTTACATGAGGACCAGCCTAAGAAATTTAATGGAGGTCCACATACCACGCCGAAGGGGTTCCTTAAGGATCTCAGGGAGTACATCCGGGACGCCAAGATTCCTGAGGAACGTCAGTTGAGGGTAGCTGAAAGATATTTAGAGGGGGCACCACTTTTATGGTTTAAAGGCTTCCGATACCACTTTGATACCTTTGATGAATTCCAGAGGGCGTTTCTCAATAAATTTTGGAGTACGGGAATTCAGCAGAGTCTTAGATTAGAGCTATACTCACGTCGGTATAATGCAATAGGCCCTACAAAGTTCAGTGAATACTTTATTGCCCAAATGGTAAAGTTCAGAGAACTTGAGGCGCCGCCCTCGGAGCAAGAGTTGGTACAGGCCATCCAGAAGCAGTTACCTCCCGAAGTACAAAGGATGCTCATTGCATCAAAGGTAGAGACCCCTATGCAGGCAGAAATGATCCTTAGGCAATTGGATCATACCCATAATCAAATAGCACCCAGAGGGGGACGATCGCACGAGCAACATGTAAACACTGTTAGCCAGGTTCCAGAGGGAAGTCCAGAGGCACCCGAGCAGGGGAAACCACAGTCGACTGAGCGGAGGCGTGAGTTTCGCAATAACTGGGAACCCTCGCATCCACGAAATGAGGATTGGAAAAGGCGTAGGGGTAATTGGAATTATCCACAAAGGAGGAACCCTTACTGGAGGCGATACGATGGGGACAGAGAAAACCAGAGGAATTTCAGGAATGGACTTAATAACCGCAGGGACTGGGGAAATAATCGAACCCAGAACTTCCGCCGTGATGAGGATGAACGGTACCGTGAACGTGTTCAGTACACCGACGGGTTAAGGAAGGACCACGAAAGAAAAAAATGGCAGGGGGCTATACAGCGCCAGGACGTCAACACCGATTGTTTCGGGGCTGAAAGTTTGGAATTCCAGAAGGCACATAGGCAAGACCAACGAAACTCCGGTCTGAACCCGTTTGCGCCGAATTTCGAGCAAGAGTCAATGTCGACTCTTGATAGAAAAAAAAAAACTTCAAATTCCCAGTAGGAGATTTTTCAGAGTCTCTCATCCCAGATTCTGAAGAAGAGACGTCAGATGAGTGGGTGGTCGCACAGATAGATTCGTGGATCATTACCTCTGATGACTTGGTGGAAGACCATTTAAAACAGGAGAGCAATCAAGTAAAGAAACTGCCTTTAATAAATGTCCGCATCTGTAATTTTCATGTCAAAAGTTTGGTAGATACCGGGGCCAGTATCAGCATCATCTCCCAAGCTCTTTTCGACGATTTGAGACAACGAAATAAATTGCCAATTATTCCGGTGTCAAATGTAAAAATTCGAGGGGTCATTCCTGACAAAATTGCTGTTTGTAAGGTACAAACTTATTTGGACGTACAAATTGGAAATTCCACTTTCGCTCATGCATTCGTAGTCATGTCCAAAATGCACTACAATGTGATTTTAGGGGCTGACTTTATCCGTGAGACCAACGCAGTCATTGATTTGAGCAGGAACCAGATAAAGTTCAGAAAAGAAGAGGGAGCAGAAGTCATTACACTAAACGAGGAATTGGGAGAAGATAGAACATTAGAATATGGCGAAGAGGAGGCCCAATGTGTAGACTTTGTAAATTCATTAGAGGGAGTCGCTGGTGAAATTGACAGTGTAGATGACGAAGGGATTCATCATGAAGAGTTACATGACGTCTTGGAAGCTGAGGTTGACACTGATTACGAGGCCTTAATTGGGTTAAAGGTCGCGGAATGCCCTGGTACGGTAGAAGAGAAGGAAAAACTTAGAGCTCTCTTAATGGAATATATATCTGTGTTCGATTCCAAACCGGGTCTAATCCCTAATTTCACATACGCACTAGCTGTTACGGATTGGACACCGTTTAAGAGGAGACCGTACCCTATACCGGACAAGTATTATGCTCAAGCTGCAAAAATTATTAAGGAAATGGAGGAGAACGGGCTAATTTCCAAGCAGCCCACTCCATATTTGAATCCGTTGGTCGGGGTTCAAAAACCGGACGGGTCTCTGCGCGTGTGTTTGGACGCTCGTGCCCTCAACGAACGCCTAGTCCCCGAGCATGATCATGCCCCTCCTATTAAAGAGGTTATTAAACGTTTTAGAGGAAAATCACGTTTTATTAGCGTTGATTTGACGTCCTCATATCATCATATCGGTTTGGAACTTAAGTCTAAATTGTTTACTGGCTTCCTTTTTGACCAACAGACGTATGTTTTCAACCGTCTCCCCTTCGGGTTGAAAAATGCCGGTGCAGCTCTCATACGCGCCCTAGATCGATGTCTAACTGATGAAGTTAAAGCCGCTACAACTCGGTATGTCGATGACATCTTGCTAGCTTCATCAAGTTTTGAGGAAAATATCAGGGATTTGAGGAAACTACTGGAGAATTTAAGGGCATCAGGTTTCAAAATCAACTTGAAGAAATCACATTTTTGTCAAAAGGAAGTCCTATTTCTCGGCCATGTCATTGATGGTGAGGGAGTTCGCCCGAACCCGGTGAAGCTCCAAGCCATAGACAAGTTCCCAAGACCGCTCAAAATTAAGAATGTCAGGCAATTCCTTGGAATGTGCAATTTTTTTTCGGACCACTGCATGAATTACACGGAGGTTGTAGCCCCACTTCAGAGCTTGCTTCACAAGAACAACAGGTGGAAATGGAGTCCCGAGCACGAAGAGGCCTTCCGGAAGACCAAAGAGCTCTTGCTAAACAGCGTTAAGCTAGGGTATCCAGATTTCGAGAAACCCTTTATTGTACAGACTGATGCATCGACCGTAGGAATCGGGGCACTCCTATATCAGGAATGTTTGGACCAGCCTCATAATAGGAATTATTTATCTTTCTACAGCCGAAAGTTGAGATCACACGAAGTCAAATACAGCGTGACCGAATTGGAAATGTTGGCTATTGTTCAGGCATTGCAACATTGGAGGAAAATGATTTATGGTTTTCACATAATCATTAAAACCGACCACAAGGCGCTGACCTTTATAATGAAAACAGCTGTTGCTAGTGAACGAGTGGCTAGGTGGGCCCTGTTCATACAACAATTTGACTTCGAAATTGAGCACTGTTCCGGAAAATCAAACATCTTGGCAGACCTGTTAAGCCGAAACCCTAATGAGGAAGAACACGCCGTGAATCATTTGGACTTAGTTCAGGAAGACCACGATTTCCTATCAGAGTTGAGACAACTGGGAGACTTGCAATTGAGAGATCCTTTCTGCGGAAAAATGATTTCTTTCCTCCGAGGGACACTTCCGGCTGACGATCCACGGTACTTTGCCATCCAGAAATTGTCAAATAACTACTTGTACGTGAATGACATGTTGGTAAAATTCGTGGACAGCGATCACGTGAAATCCCGAATTTTGGTACCACCGCAGCTTCGAAAGGGATTAATCTGGCACGTACACAGGGTTATTGGTCATGGAGGGATTGATAAGGTTGTGTCAACCATCCAAGAAACGTTCACCTGGGTAAATCTGAGGGAAAATGTCAGAGACATCATCATCACCTGTGATACATGCCAACGGGTTAAGGCAAACCCTTATCTGATCAGGCAGGCGCCTATTCCTCTCTTACCTTCACAACCTAAAGAGCTGTTCGCGATGGATATCTATGGGCCGCTCGTGAAAGGAAAGCGTGGGAACAAGTTCGTGCTGGTAACCATCGATGTTTTCTCCAAGTATACGACTCTGTTTCCCATGCAAAAAGCTAACACCAAGCTAGTTTTGAGGTGTATTTCCCGAAATATCATTCCGGAAATGGGCACACCGAAATTCCTTCTAACAGATCATGGTCCCCAGTTCACCTCTGCACAGTTCAAAACTGCCCTTCAGAATATGGAAATTCATCACATCCTGAGCAGCGTGAGACATCCTGAGGGAAATCCTAGCGAAAGGGTAATGCAAGTAATTGCAAAATTCTGTAGAATTTATTGCGCCCAAGAACATTTCAAGTGGGTTGATGTGCTACCCCTGATAGTAACTTGTGTAAATAACACCATACACGAATCTATTGGGAGGATTCCCTCTATCGTGCACTTCAATAGGTATCCTGTGAGATCCTGGCATGGTGTCATCCAGTGTCCCATCGATCCCCGCCCGTCACAGGAATTATGCATTCAAAGTACGGCAGAACATCTACGTCGGCAGGCAGACCGCCGGTTGCGCAGGGTGAGGAACCGGAGATTCCACCGTCCCTTAGAGGAAGGCGAATTGGTGCTAGTTAGGAGACCCATGATGTCAAAACCGCAGGAAAACATCTATGCTAAATTTGCTCCCTTATATGTTGGGCCTTTCAAGGTGGTCAAAAGTTTCAGGAATAATTCCTACAGAATTCAGAGTCTGGATGGCAGCAGCGAAGCTATATTCAATGCCGCCAACTTAAAGGTTTATCATAGAGCCGAAGAAAGAATTCCACTACAGGATGACGCAGCCTTACCAGCTGGGGAAATGGTCACCGAAGAAGAAGAAGAAGAAGAAGTACAACCCGTAAATATGATCGTCACGTCGAGAGAAAGACAGGTCGAGGCACCACTCCAAGGACAGGCAAGCAGTGGGAGTAAAGAAGAGGAAGACGCTGAATGTTTACAATGTTCATTCTTAAGAGAAGACTTTGTTGATGACATCTGTAACGCAATTCTATTGTTGGAAGAAGAAAACAGGGAAATACGTGAAAGTAACAGAGCCCTACGTCAAGAGTGAGATCGGCTGGGAAATTTTACGTAGAATCATGGTTCATTTGTATCAAAATTCCCATGTATAATTTAGAATTTTGAAGGAATATATCTGTTTAAATATTTCCCCTTTCTGGGTAAACATTTCGTCGTTGTAGGAGGATTATGAACCCATAATTCTACGGTGAGAAAATTTTTCATTTTTCTCAAATATTTATTTGGCATTCAGGAACTACTGTATGTTTGAGGGCAGCCATTTTGCGCTCCCAAGAGCCCGATGTTGCGTGGGAAGGTTCCCGCAAGGCGAGCTCGTGGATTGCCGGGACACCTCGGTGGAACTCGAGTGCCCGACAATTTTCTAAATTAATGAATTCTGCACAACGAGGGATTTTGACAAGATAGTAAAGGAAGAAATAAATAAGCAAAATTATTCATACACCCTCTGTGAAGGTAGTGACACCAGGGACAATTTTAGATGCAGTTAAGCCTAAGTGTGTGTTAGCGTGAGAACAGCGAGCTAGTTACACGTGCCAAGGTCGTGGGCAGAAGAAAACGCGCGAAACGCACGGGCAGAAACAATTTATTTCTCCTGTTGTGGGTGTAGGAAAATTATAAAATTAACACCTAACATAAGTGCAAGTCTGTCCGGAGTTCTGGGACAAATCTTATCAAAATTGGTCTATTAGAAGCAAATTTGGCAGATTTCACAACCAAGCCTCATAGAGGGGATAGCGTCCTTCTGGAAATTATAAAAGAAACCCCCCACCGTAGATTTTTCAGTGTCGATCTGGAACTTGAAGCCGCGGGAGCTCGTGCCCGTCGTCATCAGAAATTCGCGCCAGATTGACCGACAATAATTCAATACATGTTCGTGGCTAAAGTCCATATATTTAGTTAAGAAGAAAAGTGATTGGAGAAGCTGTGAACGTTTGCAGACGAACTGGGAAGGTGTAGGCTGGTTGAAAAATACACAGCAGAATTTATTTTTATCATTTCCTGTACTCTTGTAAGTGAAGAAGGTCTGGGGGAAGCGATTCAAAATAGTTCTACTCCCTTATCGGCCGAACACCTGTTCTTATTGAGACAACGGGGAGAGAAACCACTCTGGGAAGCGCATCAGACAGTTAGAGTCGACTGCAGAACGAGGGAAGTTCGTGGTGCGAGTTACAAAGAAAGTGCATTATTTATGGTAATTTTAATCTCGTGTGTGTGTGAAGGGTAGTGTTTGGATGAGTGAAATGTTGAAAATGAAAATGTTGTCCGTGAAAATGAGTGGTTAAGTACGAGGTTGCTGGAGATGATGTAATCAGAATGCTGAGAATGTCACCAATGTGCAGGTCTGTCTATTTTACATTATGTTGTAGTTAGTTAGTTAGTTACTTACTGTCTGTCCTAACCAAATTTTCCAGATGATTGTCGGGTGATATGCGTGATTATCAGGCGAAAGGCGTTGTAAATTTTGGTCAGCGTGTGAAAATTTCAGTGTGTAAAGTTCATGTCAAGAACGGTAAAATGCGACGTTTAAAATTTTGTGTCGAGATGAGATATCATTCAAAGTGCGGATTTGTGAACGTTATAAGTGTAAATTTGTCGTGGCGAATATTGTAATTTCAGGTGTCAGTTGCATTTAGAAATGTTGGTCAATAATAATAATAATAATAATAATAATAATAATAATAATAATAATAATAATAATAATGTTTACCGCGGGATAAGGAAATTCTTCTCTGTTAAATTACATTTAACCAGTTATTTCTACAAGGATCGTAGGCATATTTAGATAATGTCAATAAAATTTATTAGAGTCACAGTCATTAATGGGAAGGAAACTTTTGAGACATCGTGTATACTTGAATTGCGAAAGGTCGAGGTGTGCTCTTGGATTCTTGAGGTCCGAAAGTCTTAATAATAGTAAAGTAAGAGATGTGTCTAATAATGGTTGTCGTTTTCATCAGGGGATCGAAGTATGAAAAAGGGTCGTGAAGGAAAAGGGGATTGAAAGCGATGGATTTATACGTACGTGGAGATGAGATGGAAGTAATGCCGCTGGGATAAAGCGAGGAGAAAGTGTGTTGAGACAAGTTGTATTTTTGTAGAGGAAGTATTTAGAAATAGGCTGTGTGAAACAGGCTGTATTGTTTTCCGCAATCAATCCGAATTTGAGATGACTATGATGCGAAGCATTGTGAAATTTATAGAAAGATTCCAAGTGAAAACGACTCTTGTAAAATGTTACAGTCTGGGTAGTACACATCCAGTGATTTTTGTTACGAAAAGCCCGCATGGATGATAAGAGAATGAACGATCTTCAGGATCAAAGAGCACTTTGGACACACGGTTTGGGTTATATTTAATTTGTTCACTGGAGAGGTCATGGATAAGATGGGTGGAATTGATGATAGGCGATCTGAGAATTTCGAATGCGATGGTGATGATTATTATTTGAAGGCGTCCACTAAAAGGGTACCCGTGTGTTGGGAATTTTCATTTGCTTCCCTAACACGTCAGTGCACAGGCTGAGATTGCGTTCGAGGTGGAGAACCGTTCGTCACGTCTATTTATTTTGAGTTCACATATTATAATGAGGTAGACACTTACTGTACTTTTCGAGAGGTAGACACTTGCTGTGTTTCGACTTGCATTCATTTGATAATAGAGACGTGGGTTCCGTCGTGCGTATTTGTTTGACGAAATCTAGTGTTAAATATCAGAGTTGTTTGAGAATTGCATTTCGCCTGATATGTTAAGGGAGACGTAGTACGACCCACTTTGACGCCCGACGATAGATTTAGGACGTCACGTGTTTATTCTTGGAGTCATTGATGATGAGACGTCCTAGGTCACGCCCGACGATAGGACTTGGAAGGCATCATGTATATACTGATTAGGTTTAGGGTGTACAGATTTCAAGTGAGCCCGACGATAGGTCTGGGATGGTAGCTGTACACACTCAAGTCTCAGGTTAAATTTTTTTTTTCCTTTTGTTTCTTTTGTGAAGTGGCCTGGTTGAAGGTAGCCATTACAGTGCGATATGATTTATTGTAGAGGGTCTATGCGAAGCTCTCATTGAGATAACGGGACTGCTGTTGACAAACGAGGGCTGTCCAAGTGTGGGACATCGACCCGATCTAGATTATATTTTTACTGTGTTTCTTCGTGCGTGTTAAGCTGTATGACTTCGAGATGTTAATTTATCTTTTTACGGACTTTATTGTTTCCTCGTCTTGACGTCCGTTTTCATTGATAGTGTGCATTATTGACACTCAGTGTTTTAGAATGAGACTTGAGTTGCGAATGCGGTTTCGATTCGTCAGCCAGTAATTTTATTTTATATTTTAATCTTGTCGTATTTTCATTCGTATTCATAGTTAGAATAAGTAAGTAATCACTTTACCAGTAGTGTGTTGGGACAGACAGTAAATAGAGAGATCTGTACTGGTAGCATTGTTGTCAAGGGAAAGAATTCCTTAAAATTGTAGTAAATTTTAGCGTGGACTGGTAAATTTATTAAGCATAATAAACCCATTTCTAACCTGAAAATCGGTTCAATAATAATATTTTCAAGTGACTTTTCACTTTTTGATTAACTTCAGTGTTTGGCATTTCTTCTAAATGCATGATTAGTAAATGTTTCCTGCATTTCGCAGTTTTGTTCCTTTAGAACGACTTAACGTAAGATCCTCTCGGATCATGTTGTTGTTGGTTCCTTCCGAACAGTTGTTTGGGTGATGCACGTTTAGCATCGGGAGTACCTTATCACTTAAGGGTGTCATGAATGACAAATACATGGTGGAATTTTATTTCAATTGTGAATGATGCCATTAACTTGTAGTGAACACCATGCTTTCCTATAATATTTCGCAACCTATCCAAAGCAACTGATAGTCAGTTTGGTTCGATTAAGGGTCCATTCGGCGGATGTTCCGTATCCGTGAAGGGTATTTGACTGGTGGATAACCTTAATTAAGAGAAAATCAGGCGTTCTACTTGTTGAAAGTCAGATTTTCCACGGATCGTGTGGATTAACTCTCAGTTCTCGTTTGGAATGATAGGTGCCCGGTTTTCAGGTCTTCCCTTTTTCAGTTTTTTCAGTTTCGCTGTCCACTAACATATTAGCTTCTCCGAAGCAACTCTTCGACATTGGAAGAAACGAAGTGACGTTATGTAATGTGACTGTGTTTGGAACTTTTCAAAAATCAATAATAATTTTTTTTTATATTTTTGTGGCAAGAATGCATATTAAATTAACGATGTTATCGTGCTCTTTCAGTTTTAATAAAAGTTAGTAAGCACATTTTTGCTCCTCATTTCAAGTAGTTAGGCTTTCTTCTGAACCCCATCGTTTGGTTAAGATCGTGACCGAATTTATTCCCGCAACGACCCAAGATTTAAGAGTTCTAAATTGTTCTATTATAGCAGCCGTGGCCGACCAACGATGGAATGGTAAGTTCAAGGGTTCAATATAGGTAGCATTATAGTACTAGTCCGCTTCTGTGGTGTAGTGGTTAATGTGTGCCACTCCCAGAGGCCCGGTTTCGATTTCCGGCTCTGCCATGAAAGTTGAAAACAAATAGTACGAGGGCTGGAACGGGGTCTACTCAGCCTCGGGAGGTCAACTGAATAGAAGGGTTTCGAATCCCACCTCAGCCATCCTCGAAGTGGTTTTTCGTATTTTCCTACTTCTCCTCCAGGCACCTAAGGCCACGGCCGTTTCCTTCCCTCTTCCTTGTCTATCCCTTCCGATCCTCCCATCCTTCAACAAGGCCCCTGTTGAGCATAACAGGTGAGGCCGCCTGGACGAGGTAATGGCCCTCCTCACCAGCTGCATCACCATACTCAAAGTCTCACGTTCCAGGACACTGCCCTTGAAGTGGTAGAGGTGAAATCCCTCGCTGAGTCCGAGAGGAAACCAACCCTGAAAGATAAACTGATTAAGAAAGAAAGAAAGAAAGAAAGAAAGAAGGAAAGAAAGATCATAGTACTATAGGGCTATAATCAATCATTCCCCCCCCAAAAAATATATATTTATGGTTGGGACAAATGGCCTACCCACTTCCGGGGCCCATGAAAGAGAATTAAATATCTTTGTGGAGGGAAAAAGTTAAACATGATAAAGATAAATATGACTTCATCTAGTTTTCACAAGTCGGGCTGAGTGGTTCAGACTGTTGAGGTGCTGGCCTTCTGACCCCAACTTGGCAGGTTCGATCCTGGTTCAGTCCGGTGGTAGTTGAAGGTGCTCAAATACGTCAGCCTCGTGTCGGTAGATTTACTGGCACGTAAAATAACTCCTGCAGGACTAAATTCCTGCACATGGGCGTCTCCGAAAATCGTAGAAGTAGTTAGCGGGGCGTGAAGCCAGTAACATTAATTACATTTGGCTTTTAACAAGCTGAGCATATCAGGAAAGAAAAGTGTCCTGGTGACATTTTAGTCGCTCAATACAGGAATGTCTTTGGGTGCTGTAACTTTTACTTTTTTTTTTTTTTTTTTTTTTTTTTTGCTTTACGTCACACCGTCACATATAGGTCTTATGGCGACGATGGGACAGGAAAGGCCTAGGAATGGGAACAAAGCGGCCGTGGCCTTAGGTACAGCCTCAGCATTTGCCTGGTGTGAAAATGGGAAACCACGGAAAACCATCTTCAGGGCTGCCGGCAGTGGGGTTCAAAACCCACTATCTCCCGGATGCAAGCTCACAGCTGCGCGCTCCTAACCGCACGGCCAACTCGCGCGGTATTTTTACCCTTCGGTTTATTGACTTGGCTTGTATAACCTAAAACTTAGGCTAAGTTGGATTATATTTTAAACACCTACATCACTACTTTCACCTGTGTGCAATTATGTTATTTATTTCATTAATATTATGATAATTATTATAATTGAGCATTGTTAACTTATAAGACTCCAACAGACAAGCATTGGTTTTGTGTAGAGTTATACGTTTGTTAAATTCACGTTGTTTCCTTTCATGATGTATACGCCTATTCTTTGTTACATTATAGAGTATTTAGATATAGCCTAAATTTCTTTACCAATTAAGCTCTTCAATAAAGACATACATAACTGTCCCATGCCACGATATATTGGTAGAATTAGAACTGTCAAAATGGTTCATAACCTCTTTGATTTATTATCTTGGCATGGATCACCCAAAACATAGGTTAGGTTTGGAGAATACTTTAATAATCAGCATTATTTAATGCACTGTTTATTACTTTCATATTCCAAGATGTAATTGAAGCATTTAAATAAAGCATCATACATTAAAATTTAAAGTTTTACCACTAGAACAGCTGACATGGAAAAGTGATTTGAAAATTCAAACAAATTCATCTTACGTTAAAATCTTGAAAAAAATAAACTGTAGACTTTTCCGATATATCACCAGCATTTCTCCAGCTCGCCAAAATCCATTTCTCCCTAGTTTTAGCGTCTTTGAAACGTTTATGAACAATTTGTTTGGGATGGTATGCGATGTGTTATTGCACATCGGAACTCTACACCATTTATAAGTTTTCTGCCTCACTGTCTGCGCAGGATTCATTTTAAGTCTAAAATATACCACTCAGATTATTATCCAATGTATAGACCTCGAATTTAACCATACTAGACACTAACGTCAAGTAGAAGTACGCGAAGTGTATCCTGCTTCTCACTGCACACTACGTGTTATTTCGTCTGCTAATTCAGTCAACCTGTACGATGACGTCAGGCCAATGAGATCGCGTACTTGCGTGACGTGACATTTTCGTAGATTTTTATCATGTTTGGAGTTATTATTTGTACATTCTGATCACATTTTTGAATTCTGCATGCAATTTTGAATCAGATTAGCATATTTTAAATTAAAACCCCGGATCATGCATGTTCCCTATTGAGAGATACATATAAGACATTTTTATGACAATTTGATTTTCCCACAAGGAAATCTGACACCACTTCTTTGTTCTTCTTCTTCTTCACCTGTCTGTATTTGTATTAAACCCCAAACACCGGGCTTCCTCTTCCGTCATCTCCACCGTACTGAAGTCCATCTTCTCCGTCGGAGGTGTCGAAAGTGTCGTTGAGATCTTCAACTCGTAACCCTGAGCTGGGACTCATACCAGATACTACACATCGGGTCAGTGCGCTCTGGAACTCATGTGGGCTGGATCGCCAGTTCCTGAAATAGGGTTATCTCCTAAAGAGGATCCCTATCCAATATTCGTAAAGAGATATCATATATTACACAAAATATATAAATTGTGTACATGAATTATGGACTCCCACTAAACCACAACAATATCAAACAAATCTGTTTGAGAGCACCAATACTGTTTAAATAGGATACAAAATTAAAGTACATACCGGGAGTTATTATTATATCAATATAACCTATCAGCTGACCGATATTAATGGTGTAAGAAGGTGTCCAAAAATCTTAGACTTTTTAAACATTCGTATTGATGGCTGTACTCTGGAAAATAATATGAAATGTACTAAATGACATTCTCTGTTTCCTGGCGTCACTTCCGTATCGACCTGAACGTTGCCAATAAGTAACGGAAATACTGCATATATTTAACAAACGAAAATCGCTCAAAAATATGCACATTAAAATTTAACCTCACTAAAATATGCCATGAGTAAGAATCCCCATTACACAAACGGGGAATCAAAAACTATACAGTCGGGCTGAGTGGCTCAGACGATTGGGATGCTGGCCTTCTGACCCCTACCGGGCAGGTTCAATCCTGACTCAGACCGGTGGCATTTAAAGGTGCTCAAATACGTCAGCCTCGTGTCGGTAGATTTACTTGCACGTAAAGGGACTCCTGTGGGACAAAATTCCGGCACGTCGGAGTCTCTGAAAACCGAAAACTAGTTAGTGGTACGTAAAAATATTAACATTAAAACTATACATATATCCGGAGCCTGCGGATGTGGGCTACACTCAAGGTAAAATAAATAATTAAAAATTAAATGTAACGCAATAAATGCACATACCTGAGGAGCACTTTAATTCACCATGGAGCCAAATTGAAAGCCACCTATTATTATGGTTATTAGTACTAAACTTATTATTATTATTATTATTATTATTATTATTATTATTATTATTATTATTATTATTCTTTGTCGTTTAGGCCTACTGAGGACCACGGGGCTCGTATCTACTCTTGGGTAAAGTTGTTGCTTTCTTCTTCTTCCAATACTCCTTCTTTTGCTGACTATGAGCCAGCTTTCTCTCCTCGGTCCACTTAGTTCCTGTAGTCTTCTTACTTGTAAGGGACGTTGGGAAAACTCCGTGTTGGATGGCTTGAAGGAACAGTAGTCGGTCATGAGTTTGTCCCGGTGGGATATCTAGTTGTTCCATATCTGACTTAACTGACGTGATCCATTTGTTCTTAGAAGCCTTGCCTCTTCCTGTTACTGTGAATATCCTTTTGGTGAGTCTTTCGAAATCCAGACGGGCCAAGTGTCCATAAAAGGTCAGGCGCCTTTTCCTTATAGACGTGACGATGTCCTCCTGGTGTTCATAGAGTTCATTATTATGGCAGATTCTGTAAGTGCCTCCTTCCTCTCTGATTGGTCCTAATATCCTCCTCAGGATCTTCCTCTCTTTTAACTCCAGCTTTCTGAGTGGGCCCTTCCTAGCCATTACAAGGCACTCAGAAGCATACAGAACAGATGGTTTGACTACCGAGTTGTAGTGTCTGAGCTTGAGGTTCTTGGAGAGGCACTTAGATGAATAGATACTACGACACGAGTGATAAGCCCTTTCAAACTTGGTACATCTGGCATCTACGGCTGGGTTCTCGCTCTGATTCGCAGAGATCCATTCTCCCAAGTACTTAACCGCAGGTACTTTTCGTATGGTAGCGTCTGTGAGAGGAATTGTAGAAGGGGCCTCCTTGATATTGGTCATAAATTCAGTCTTCTGGATGCTGATTTTCAGACCAGTCTTAACTGCTACACAATAAAGACTCTGTAAGTTGTAGGTAGCCTCCTCTATATTGTTTGCCAGTAGAATGAGGTCATCGGCAAAGGCTAGGTACGGGACAATGAGATTGTCTCTCTTGTACCCAGCTTCAGTCCAGCTCCTCCCGGTGGTAGCATAGTTCTCCATTCTCTAATGATCTTTTCCAGGACACAGTTGAAGAGAATGCAGGAGAGACCATCACCCTGTCTAACTCCTGTTCTGATTGGAAAGCTTTCAGATAGTTCACCTCTGAACCTGACCTTGGACGTCGTGTTCCTCAGAGTGGCTTGAATCAATCGTAGGGTCTTCCCATCCAGACCAAGTTCCCATAGTATGGAGAAAAGGGTATCTCTGTCCACAGAGTCATAAGCTTTCTGAAAATCTACTAGGAACACCACCCAGGGATGTCCACCTCGGCTTTTGTAATTGAGAACTGTCTTACGATTGTGTATCTGTTCTGGACAAGATCTAGTCTCACGGAAACCAGCTTGGTATTCACCTAACTGTGAGTCTAGCTGTATGGTGACTCTATTAAGCAGGGCTACAGAGAGGATCTTGTAGGTAATTTGTAACAAGGAAATACCTCTATAATTGTTGAGATCTGTCTTACTTCCCTTCTTGTGGAGGGGGTGAATCACGGCAGACGTCCATCCTTCGGGTAGGGACTCTGTTGTCCATATGTCCTTTATGATTTGATGGATGCTCTCCAAAGACTGGTCATCTGCATGTTTCCACATCTCGGCAACTATGCCGTCTTCACCTGAAGCCTTGTTGTTCTTGAGATCAGCGATGATGTCCTTTATTTCTTCTCTCGTAGGTGGTTGAGAATCAGGGTTCCTGTGTGAAGGCTCATGGAAAATAAGCTTTTCTTTAGGTTCCTCTGCGTTTAGTAGCTTCTGGAAATAATCTGCAAGAGTTTTGGTGCAGTCTTTATTGTTCAGTTGAAGTTTTCCATCTGGCCCGTGGAGGATGAGGGTAGGAGCTGTGTACTGGGTCGTTTGCTTCTTAAGTCCTTTGTACAGGTCTCTTGAGTTGTTTCTCTGAAAATTATTTTCAGCCTCTTGCATTAGGCTCCTGAGGTAATTTCTCTTGGCACTGCGGATGGTGTTAGCTGTAGCTTTTCTTTGCATGAGGAAGGCTTCATAATTGGCTTCAGTTTTATGTTGGTTCCACCTAGTCCAGGCTTTACGCCTTTCTTCTATAGCCTCATCACACTTTGAACTCCACCATGGGTGTTTGCCTTTGGTTGATGAGGCAGGGATAGTTTCTTGAGCGGCATCCAGCAACGCCTTTTGTAAAGCAGGCCATCCTTCTTTCTCTGTATTCTTCCTGAGGGTATCCTGAAAATCACAATCCTCATCGTGCAGTCGCAGAGTGTTGAACCTGGGTATCTTACGACTACTTTGGAGAGTTGGTGTTTTTCTAAAGGGTTGCATATTAATCTTAACAAGTGAAAGGTAGTGATCAGAATCTATGTTGGTTCCTCGTATTACCTTGACGTTCTGTATGTCTGTATGATGTTGCCGTGCTATAGCAACATGGTCTAACTGGAATTCACCAAGCATAGGATTTGGACTCCTCCATGTTTTGGCCTTTCTAGGATGATGTTTGAAGGCTGTTGATTTCAGGACTAAGTTGTACTTGTCACAGAGTTCAATGAGACGTTCTCCATTTCTGTTTGTTCTCTTATGGGCTGGATAATGGCCTACTATCTTCTGGTACTTCCACTCCTTACCGACTTGTGCATTGAAGTCTCCCATGAGTATGATGGAATGGTGGGAAGGGATCATATCTAGAGTTTCTTCTAAGGTGGCCCAGCATTGTTCTATATTATTATTATTATTATTATTATTATTATTATTATTATTATTATTATTATTATTATTATTATTATTATTATTATCGAGCTACTGTGATTGTTTTCCAGAAAATATCACTGCGTTTAACTAACCGCTCCATATAGATTTTCGCTGAGTAGGGAAGGCGTTCCGTCTCTTGAACTCGGTTTGCATTTTGCATTCGCAACATTTGAGACTATAAATAGACGGAGAACTATTACTGAGAGCACAGCTCCCTGAGAATCGTGCGTGAACAGTTCGTTTTACTAACTGAGGTCATGGACATTCGACCTGGCGTAACAGTGGCGTTTTATAGCGGTGAAGTAGTGGGAGGAGTAACTCGTAATTACCACTATAACTGCATAACAGCTCTCCACCATTGAACTTCTCTCTCAGAAGTATAAGCCGCGCAACAGGAAATGCAATTCCCATTTTAATTAAGATAAAATATACAGTAATTTAAAGGTCATCAGCCCCGGTACTAAAGAAATATTGAGGGAAAGAAAGCAGAGAGAAAGGATGGGAGCGTGTAAAGAAAGGGAAGAAGTAAGGAAGAAGGGAGGAAATGAATGATGGTGAGAAAGAGTAAGAGAGGAAGAATGTTAGTAACGAAAGAAGGAAAGGAGGAAGGCAGTAAGGAAGAGAACTAGTAAATACGGAGGGAAAGGAGGAGCCGAAAGAAAGAGAAGGTTGAAAGAATGAGAGAAAAAGAGAGAGAAGGAGAAGGGAAGAAAGAAATGAAGATGGAAAGAAGCGTCACAATTACGAACCAAGGGGAGAAAGAACGGTTTGGCGGAACACCACGTTTCATAGCCTGAGTCACGCCATGAATATAAAGGTAAGGTAAGGGTTATTCTGCCCGAAGGCAGGTCCGAACCTCCGCAGAGGTGTTCCTGAGCCGGAGTTTACGTGCGGTAGGGTGGCCAATTCCTTTCCGCTCCTCCATTCCCTTACCCCCCACCAACAGCGCGTGGCAACCCATCCAACTCCTGACCACGCCCAATGTTGCTTAACTTCGGAGATCTCACGGGATCCGGTGTTTCAACACGGCTACGGCCGTTGGAATGGATATAAAGGCATAATAATAATAATAATAATAATAATAATAATAATAATAATAATAATAATAATAATAATAATAATAATCACCACCACAAGGAAAGCTATAAATAGTGAAGGGAGAAAGAAAGTGAGGAGAAAAGGAAGGAAGGCGAATGGAAAGAACGAAGCAAGAAGAGAAAGTTGGTGGTATGTTAGGAAGGATGGAAGAAAGTAAAGTAGGAAAGAGAAATAGGACGTAGGCAGAACGGAAATGAAGGAGATATATAAAGTACGCAGGTAGGAAGGAAGGAAAGAAGAAGGGATATAAAAAAGCACGGAAAGTACGAAGATGGGAAGGAAGAAAGGAAAGAAGGTAGTAAGGACAGGAAATACAACAAGGAAGGAATGGGGGGAAGGTAGGAGCACGACAGTAGAAAATAAAGAAGGAAAGAAAGAAGGAAGTGAGGTAGAGAAGTCAGGGTTGTATAGTTTTCCATGTATGGGTAGTGTAGATTTTGTATTATATTGTTATAGTCTCAGATGTGTGCAGTTAGAAGAATTTGAATCGAGTATTGCGGCGAGTACTCTCGTTGTGCGACGAAAAGTGGTACAATCTCAGAATTTTTCTTAAAAGGGTGAGGAAATTTCCTAGGAACGACATTATGGAAGATCTGATGTTCGTTGTTGTTATTTAAACGTGGTTACACACTCATTCACCTGCACATATTATTCCTTTCACTAGTCTGTCTGTCTGTCTGTCTGTCTGTCTGTCTGTCTGTCTGTCTGTCTGTCTGTCTGTCTGTCTGTCTGTCTGTCTGTCTGTCTGTCTGTCTGTCTGTCTGTCTGTCGGTCTGTCTGTCTGTCTGTCTGTCTGTCACTTGTTCTCTCGCGATACATATAACCGAAACTAAAATGATTACTTCATGGGTAATTTAATTTTTGGGAGAGGCAATTTCTCGGCATTCCCGGTAAACGAGCTCCATAGCTTTGAGGAACGTCAATAAAATTCCATCCGGGAGGCACAAATACGGACGAAAGGCGGAAGAAAGGTACATCTTATATGAACTCATTGTAAACTGAGCCTAATATATATATATTTTTTAGGAATCTCCTCCTATTTCTATTATCCTCTATGACTGAGTCGATTATTCTCTCTTTCATTCGATTCACTTGATTCCATCATCGACGCCGGTCCATAAGCATAGTTTAATACATCGATTTTATGCTACTTTTTTAACAATAAAATAATATGAAGATAAAGGGATAGTACGTAGCTTTCGTTACGGTACTGCATTTCCTGGTGAGAAAATTGCAGTCCATGAAAAATCAAGCGTTTCATTGGCTTCCATCGGGGCAAAGCTGAACGCTCAGCTTTTTGTTTTTGTTTGTTAAAGTCTTGCTATTATATATAAGTGATTTTAATCCACAAATAATAATATTTATTTAATAAATGATAATGAGCCATGAAATGCTTCGTTGCTTGAGAATCTTACATCTTCATCTGGAGCAATTTCTCCAAATCACAGTATGTAATAATTATAGAACTAACATATTACTACATATACCAGAACAAAGCAGAGAGATAAATATTCTAAATACATGAACACATCTACTTGTTCAAGAACAAAACGTACAACAAATTTCCTACTTTAAACAATGCATCTCCACTCCTCTGACCATGCAGGAAAAAGCAACGTTGTCTACAGTACATTTTTTGTGTAGCAACATTGGAACTTGCTTATATAACAACCACGTGAATGACTCTACGTCTAAATCTTCTTTGTTGTAGCGGTGTGTAATGGTCAAGAATGATCTCTGTTTATTAGAAAGAATATAGTCCGAATATGAATGAATCAATTTGATTACTATTTTATAAAAATTGACCTGTCCATTCTTGACGCTGCTCGCTTTCAGTCCAGCAATTAATGGAGAGAAGACGTACTGACATAGCAATAATGTAACGAAGGCCCAAACCCGGCATGTAAATTCCTTTCACTGGAAGGTGAGGTCAGACTAATCTTGAGAGAAAGATGGAGGAATTAAGTTGTACAATTTCAATTCAAATTGAACATTAGAAGAACAAGCAAGCAAGCAAGTAATTAACCTATTCAGACCTGAATATCAAAGAAAGCAGTATTCGCGTATTTAATATGACACTTGAATGGACACAAAATGTGAAGCAACATTTTAAGTATTTATTAATATTTATGAAGGGTTCAACTTCATATTATATAAAGATGTCTTTGGCTGTCTTTTAACAGGTTATTATAGAGTTATTCGCCTGAGGTGTTACATCGAATTCACTTCTAATTCATTTAAGATATGGATTTTTTTGTTTTCACATTCTTATTTAATATTAAAGGGTTTCATACATACGAATACAAGGTGAACCGGGAGGAAAGGGCAATATTCTAGGATGTGATAGTGTTGGCCATTGTGATCAGAAGTGTTCATATGAACATAGGGTCAATATGAAACGGTTGTCGAGATAGCAATGTTTGAATAAAAACATTGACAACCCCTTAAATTAAATGAATTGTTTTATTTTTCTTTGAATTTGTGCTAGTATCATTGCCTGGCCACCCAGGTCTCCCGACCTAAACCCCTTAGATTATTGTTTAGGGGATTGGGTGAAGAATGAAGTCTACATAAGAAAAGACGAACTGCTGGTTCGCATAATGGATGGGTTTTCCAGGGTACGCGAACATCACGATGATCTTCGTCGGGCAACACGTCATATTCTTCAGCGAGTTGACAAATCCATTGAAGTCAATGGTGGTATCTTTGATAAGATATTGTGAAATCATTGTTACTGGACCACGAAATGATACGACATGAAACCATAAGGTTGTGTATTGTGATCTTGTCATTACTACTATGAAAAAAGAGAAATAAGAAAGCAATTACAAGAATAAACTTGTTTTCCCAGGTTATCAATGTTTACATTCAAACATCGCTATCTCGACAACCATCTCACATTGACCCCATCTTCATATGAACTCTTTCTTGATCACAATCGCGTCCGACTCGTTGGCTGAACGGTCAGCGTACTGGCCTTCGGTTCAGAGGGTCCCGTGTTCGATTCCCGCCCGGGTCGGGGATGGTTAATTCCAATGGCACTGGGGCTGGGTGTATGTGTCGTCTTCATCATCATTTCATCCTCATCACGACGAGCAGGTCGCCTACGGGAGTCACATAGAAAGACCTGCACCTGGCGAGCCGAACCCGTCCTGGGATATCCCGGCACTAAAAGCCATACGACATTTCATCACAATTAAAATATTGCCCTATCCTTCATGTCACCTTGTATTTCAGAAAACGAACATTACAGGAAATATTCTATATCTATGTAATTATCTGAGAGATTTTCTAGACATTTGATCCAAATGTAAACTGAGTGGCCAAAAGTTATGGGAAGACATTGAATGTGATGTTAATAACGAGTTTCTCCTCCACGAGTCCTCAAAACGGCAGCAATTCTTGCGAGGCATCGACTCTACAAGGTGTTGGAATCGTTCTGGAGGGATCTGGACCCACGCATCTTGCACTGCTACCCACAATTGGTCTTGTATAGTTGGTGCGGGATTCATGGAGCATACACCAGCATCGACATCATCCCATAAATGCCCGATTGGATTCAGATCGGGGTTTGGAGGGCCATGCCATCTTCACGACACTGGTATCTGGGACAGACTGCTCTGCTGGTCGCAACACTCAGGGGTCATACACTTCCCGTAACGTTTGGCCACTCAGTGTACTGTACATTACTATTGTTGATGTTTTGCATGGAATAAAACTAACTTATTTTATGTGATGCGATTTGTTACAAAAGTGTTTTCAAAATGTTCTTAACACATTTTACAAGAATACACCATAAGCGAAACAAAAACGGGTAATTGTTTCACTCCCCTAGAAAGCAGAAGTTTTCTTCTAGACGAGGAGGCACCATGAGGTAAGCAGGCCTAGTTATACAAATTTTAGAAATGATCAAATATTAGTTTCTAAAATTATGTTTTTAGTGGGTTTTCACCAATAATCTTTTCAGGTTTTAACTAAATGTCACCATTGTGGGTCATCCTCATGAAGAGCGATATCTTAAAATATCTGCAAAACATGAAGTGATTCATCTAATTAATTTATGAAATATGGGATGAGAATACCTTGATTACTTTTTTATTCATTGAACAAGATCAAAATAATGGAACTCAAGCAACCATGCGAGGTACTCATTAGTGCTGTGCCCAGCCCTGAGACAAACGACGTAACGATTTCCTAGGAAACCGAAGCAAACGAGTCTGAACCTCTTCTGCCACGTCTGGCAAACCAGATGCGCGATGCTTGCCAGATTCACTCAACAAAGACCTAGTTGTTTCCAACTTTCCCACTGTAGCCGTATCGCGTCTCTCTTAGAAGGACCGCCAACACCATACTCTCTCCTGAACGCCCTTTGCGTGGCTACGATGGACTTCATATACTGTAATTTGCACACTAAAAGCACATGCTGAGGCAATGTGTACTGCGATTTGAATGAATATAAGGTAAAACAACAAGCAAGCCGATAGCAAATAAAATTTAAGGTCAACAAAGAATAACTTGCGTATCGTTGGCAACTGTTGGTAAGTGAATCTCCCAGAGTTTCTTCACATTTAGAAAGCAGTCGCATCTTCCTATCTGCTATCAGACGGAAATGGGGTCGCTTTGGAAAAATCACCAGGTTTATATACATCACCCTAGGGACCGCCGGTTTTATTGTTGTTACACCAACGGGAGTTTTACACTTAGAGATAATAGACAACGAGATGGTTTCTTTATGTGGTAAACTTAATACGCTGATTATGAGCCCGCGACGATTGTTGGTTGACTAGGTGGAATTAACACAAAAAAAAATCAATTTCCACAAGTTAATTAAAAGGTATTTGAAAGGGAACTCCTCAGGTAGTGATCATCACACAAATATTTCTATTTTATACTGTGCTCCAAATGTTGGCTATCAAGCGCGATGCACGTTTGCAGTTGTTTTCTCGACAAATGATGTCACAGGCTGAAGAGATGCCCTCATTGCAGCACATGTTCGATGATACCAACCAAAGCCCTTATTTTATTTCCTTTAAAAAGGTAAACCGCCCAATCCCTTCTTTATTTTGTGTGTCAAAACACGTTGAAAACCCAGAGAATAAATCACATTGTATTTAAGAGACATGCTTGTACGTACTGACTTCAGAGTACAGTACCAGTTGTGTAACTGCCATGACAACGAGGAAACGGCTTGCGCTACCAAACGCGTCTGATACGGCATCTCAGCCTCTGTAACATCAGAACAATTTCAAAAGGATTTGAATTAATTACATGTCTGAAGTTGTATTAGTACTAACTTTTCTCACGAGTAGTTGAATTAGAGACAGCTGCCGTAGTGGGGAAATAGTGCTGTGCTTGACTCGGCGAGAGCGTCGCATGTAACAGCGAGGACGTCAGACTTCGTGCGGCCTGTAGGAGTAACAGCTGACTATATGACCGGTAAGACACGAGACTTTGGTGCATTTCATCACGTCCAGATTGTTGGTGCCAGACGAATGGGCCACACTTTCGCTGAACTCGTGAGGGCACGGGACTTTCCGAAGGCAGCCATATCAAGAGTATACTGTGAGAGCGCGGGTACGAGTTCGTCGTTAACCACATGAGGCAAAGGATCCCTGTTGCGAACAGGATGCTTACAGTTCATGTCGGTGGTGGTGGTATCCTCCTGTGGGGATTGTTCATGTGGGTATGGGATTTCGTGTACCTTTGACAGCGTCTCTCGCCGGTGAACGTTATAGGAGTATACTGGCACATCATATTCACCCCTTTGTTCTCTTCTAGCATTTTGCAGGCGATCTCTACCTACGGCAAGACATTGCTCCACCTTTACGCTCCCGAATGTTGGCAGACTGGTTCGATAAGCCCTCCACTGATATGAAGATGCTTGGGTGGACCCCGAGGAGTCCCGATCTCAATATCATCGAGCACATCTGGAGTGCTGTCAAGAGCGGAGTGCATGCCCTGGACCCTGCTCCGATCAGTCTTCGTCGATTATAGAAGGCTGTGTAACGATCATGGATCAATATGGCTCCTCAACGCCAAGTCCATGCCACGCCGTATCGCCGTCAATAAGGCCAAAGGGGCCACATGGTACTGGCCAGGTATCTCTAATTCAATTGCTCAAGAGCGCATCTGGAAGAACAAAGTTTGAATCGAGATCTCCGTTATTAATAATCCCGCGGGAAAACGTAGCCCAATATTTTAGGAGTCCCTTGACATGTTTTAAGAATATAAAAACGGAATATCGGAATTTTCAATGCATTAGAAGTAATTTAGGTGTAACCTATCGGTCGTATATGTCTGTACACAAAATTAATTCTGTCCTCTATTATTACATTTACTTATCTATAAAATATAAGAGATTATGATGTAATTTACACGGCACTTGTTTGGCCATATATGTATGCTCTTGTTCCATTATTATTCCGTAAAGTATTGATAGATGGCATCATTTTATCAATATCAGAACCAAAGAAGTCCTTGAATACCTAGAAGACATTTCAAACATTCAAAGTGCACATGAAATATCAGAAAGAAATGCACGAAGTGGTGTACTGGGTGTTTTAGATACGTACTCCGCAGTATGCTGAGTTGCTGTACCTCTCAGCCGCAGTCATATGGAAAGTGAAAGTCAAATCACGATAGTATGTATGGGTATTGCTGTGCATTGCATCGATCGATTGAACAGGGTAGCTCTAGAACCCTGCATTCGGGAGACGGGGTGGGCTCGGGCTGGTCCCATCAGTTGTCCTGATAATTATTTTCCGTGGTTTTCCATTCTCCTGCGCTGAAGTGAATGCAGGAACATATTCTTTTATTGACCAGCACCCCTAGCCTTCTCCGCACTTCAATTCACCGCTTCAAATCTCCTAGACCAGAGAGAAGGCGTTACCCTCTAGGAGGCCCGCTACACCCATTCAGGAATGAAAGCTTTATTAAATATAAAAACAACAGATTTATAAAGTTGCTCACACACACACGCACGCACACGCACCAATAATACAACTCGTTATCTCCTTGCACCCTGAACAACGCACCGGTCCCCACGCGGCGTTTCACCAAATCCATTTCCAAGTAGTTAGCCTATAGCTGCTGTAATATTCGGCAACTTTTCGACCGAAAGTTTCTACGGATAGCCGTTTCAGGCAGCTGAATGATGGCACCTACATCTGACCAGGTAGATCATTCTCTCGATAGCTTTTTAAGCGTCCGTTACAAAGGACACGTTATAACTCTGCTGCTAAGTACCCGTGGCCTTTTTCAAGTATGTAAACAAATGTGTATTCCTTATCTAAAATTAAATGAGCATTTTTTTAGAGAGAGATGGATGATTTATTTGTAGTGTCCAAACATCTCTACAGGTACCTTATGCTTAAGTTAAAGTAGCCCTCAAGACCATATACATTAAACAACTTCAGTGTCCGACTGACCAGAGGTGGTTTTAGATAATGTGCAGAAGCTTAAGGATCGTAAGTTTACTATGACAATATGCATATTTTGAATTTTACATCCTACTATCAAACAATTTTTGAACTTGGCCTTCTTTTCTCATATCATTCATTCAACTTATTAGTTATTGTCTCGGGATTTTTTTCTCAGGGAACAATCAGGTAGTTACCTTGAATGCAAGCACTTTTTATGCTCTATCAGTTTTTTTAAGTACCATTTAAAAGGTTGTTCACCTTTCATTGTACGGCAGATGCTTCTCACCCTTCTTCTCCCCTCGTACATTGTGAGGGTGTTGTTTATTGACGCGGAGCTCATACCACGTATGGGCAGCTGAAATGAGGAGTGAGTGAACACAAGAAATGAACCTCAGTCCCTGGTCACATTATTGCTCAACAAGACCTGCGCGTGAAATGAAAAATTACGTTATATCTCGATACTTCCAGTTTCCTTTATCCATCGTCTTTTTTAACTTTCATTCAATTGAATCAACGTTTCAGCACCTGCACTTTGAAATTATTATATGAAATGTATTTGAATATTTTAAACATTCATTTTGTGATGAGGTTGTATAGATTCAAATAAATATAGTATCTGAGATATCTCCGAGCGAAATAGCTTCCGTGGTTCAGGTGGCAGCGCATCGGCCTCTCACCGCTGGTTTCCGTGGTTCAAATCGCGGTCACTCCATGTGAGATTTGTGCTGGACAAAGTGGAGGTGGGACAGGTTTTTCTCCGGGTACTCCGATTTTCCCTGTCATCTTTTATTCCAGCAGCACTCTCCACTATCATTTCATTTCATCTGTCATTCATTAATAATTGCCCCAGAAGAGTGCGAGAGGCATCGGCAATCGGCACAATTCCTATCCTCGCCGCTAGATGGGGCTTCATTCATTCCATTCCTGAACAGGTCGGATGACTGGAAACAAGCTGTGGATTTTCATTTTCATATATCTCAGTGACAATTGAATTTTTACATTAGACAGTAGGAAAGTTGGGTGGAGAATTGTTTTCGTGATGCTGTAACTTATACAATATACTGTATATCCTAAGTTTCGGATACAGATAATCCAGCCCTCCTTGAATAATCAAAAGTCAATGTATATCTATAAAATCAGAGGTTGGTTTGTTCGTTATTCAAATCTATACGCCTCTACTGATCAGTACCAGCATTTATACCAAGGTGCATGAGGCGCTCGGATAGGCCGTAGAGGTAGTCACATTGTCAAATTCAAATTTGATCTCAATATTGTAAGGGGGCACAAAAGAAAAAATCTATAAAATAGGCAAAATATCGAAGTTGTGGTAGAAGTACCAAACAATTCACACTTTAGGCCCCTCAGTGCGAGAAATAATACTCGACAAGTCGCTAAGGGACTCCGTCAGGTCCTAAAATCAAGCATTTCCGAAATATTTCCCAAAAAAATCCCGCTCTTGGAAACTGATGAAAAAACAGGCTGCCATGACCTAGATAATACCAGCTCAATATGTCCCATTCAACTATCCCTCTATCTCTGCAAGGAGCCAAAAAGCGCTTCTTCAAATCTTCAAAGTCTGATATATAAGCTTACTTAACAGCTGTATTTTACTCTATGATACAATCTAACACCTCTTAAAAAACCTGACATAAAAATTTGTCAGTTACATTGGCAAAGTCGTGAAGAGCTCTGTTAAAGAAATTATCGATTTTCCAACAGATGCCCCTGATGCTATGATTTGCGCACCACGCAGCCTCAGAGGACATGGTATCTTAAAAGCGCAGTGCAAAATGCTGATGACTGCGAACAACCAACACACAGATGCGAACAGAAAGCTTCAAAACGAAATTAATCACTGTCTGCACCGTTTGGCGCTCGCCGAAGAGCAAACTGAACATCTCGAAAACTCTAATGCTTCGTGAAGATTCTTTCAGCACTGGACCTTACTGCCATCTAAAGGAAAAGGAGTAATATCACTTTTTCATTGTAAGGAAGGCGACTCTTGGGTAAGCAATAAGAAAGGATTGCCATGTGGGCAATGGAAGGAAGCAATTAAAATGAATTGCAATGTCATCTCCCCGTTCGACTCTTTCTGGAAGAAGCCTTAATACAACCCGCTGTAGAAGATGTGACGAGTTCGATACCCATTCTCGTGTAATAGGGTTCTGTCCCAAGGGAGAGTTTATGAGTATCAACCTCCACAATGCTGAGCGTTCTATGATCGCTGGAAGCCTTCGTAGACAACAACATCTAGAAGTCTATGAACAAGTTCTATGCCTCTACGAAGACGGATCAGCACGTCGAGCTGACATCAGAGTGATCAACGGAACTAAAGGAGCAGCTACGGTGATCGATTCGACTGCGAGATTTGACGACAACGATCACCGACCAAAAAAGAAAAAGACATCTCTGATGAGAAAATGGCCATCTACGAAGCATGCTGTGAGGACCTTAAAATAAGATACAAAATAAAAAGTGGGAAGTCGTTGGTCTGACAATAGTCGCCAGAGAAATTATATTTGAAGAAACTCTGAAGGTCCTGAGGAAGATTAAAACATCTGAATCTACCATTGAGCCTATAGCATACTCGGTGCTAAATCACTCGTTGTCAATCATCAGACATCTCCTGTATTCCACAAATTGAACAAAATGTCAATGAAGTAACGGTCAGGGAATCCAACAGATAACCTTGCCAGATATAACCATACAATCTGTTTGCTAGAAAAATAACAAGGAAACATGGCATTAAAACAATTCTGTGTGAACTGATTAGGAGGACGATCAGTTAGATATCCTAATAGGGGCAGCTGTCTGTTGGATATTAACCTCATTCCCATGAATGAGTATAAAATGATTGCTTTCGGGTGCGTATTACTTGATTCAATCGTATGAGACCATATTTGTTGCATTCCTCTTTATTTTTAATTCTAAAATGATGCCTTTAGTAATCCATTCTTTGAAAAATTCACCTCAATTCCATGAATGAGTATAAAATGTTTGCTTTCAGGTGCCCATTACTTGCTTCAATCTATATTCCATAGTTTTGTATTCCTCTTCGTATCTTAATTCTAAAACTGTGGCCTTGTTGCGTATATTCTTAATTCTGTTTATTCCAGCCTACAGGGACATTAATGAACAACATGATACAATGCGCGTTGAGCCCGGGGGTTACTGCTAGTCTACCCTTGATTGTGAGTGCTATTCAGGTCCATGGATTACCGAATAACTATATTATACTTCAGGCTACTGACACAGGTCTGTAGCCACCTGAATAAAGTTGTACGTTTCGAGTCAATAACCAGAAAAGCAACTGCGATGAGAAAATGGCCATCTACGAGCCGTGCTGAAAGAGCCTTGAAAGAAGATAAAAAATACGAAAATGAGACGTGGTTGTTATGATGACAGGCACTAGGTTGGCTATACGTAAAGAATAAAGTTACACGATTCATGTCACACAGGTCGATGACCGATTGCTGCAGTAGGTTACTGACACAGGTCTGTGACCATCTGAAAAAAATGTATATGATTCTGTCATGTCACTCAAATTCATGGTCTCCTGAAGAATGTTACATCATACTCTGATATCACACAGGTCCATAGTTTCGTGAATAAAGATATAGGCCTATGCTGTTCTGTTGACGTTCAGGTACATGGCCACCTAAATCAAACAACATGCCGTTCCATGGCCACCTGAATAAAGTTACACGATGCCGTCCTGTCACACAGGTCCATGGCCTCTCACGTAAGCCAATATACCGACGTTCAAATTCATGTCCTTCTGAGGTATACTGACGAACAGGTTCATGCTCTTTTGAATTATGTAACATCATACTATACTGCGATAAGATTCACGATCTCTAGAATCAAGTTGTATGCTATTACATTAGTGTTCAGATTCATTTTCTCCTTCGTTATACTCCCATTAACACAGTGTCGATGTTCATACTATCCCTCTAAATAAAACTAAATCCACTTGCGGCGATATTCAGGTCCATAAATTACTATGGTATGTATTGATGTACTAGTCCGTTACCTTCTGTGGATAGTTTTCTACTGGTGTATCGACGACCGGTCTCCCATGAACAGTCGATAAAAATGATGGCAATGCGTGCAGACTTCGCGTGGTAATAATCTGAACATAACCAATAAATGATACGATGAACTGGAAAACAAATTAAACAGCAGGTAATGAGGTCAGGAAAGAAGAAAAATACAACGCCATAGAAACTGATTGCTAGCATTCCTTTGGACGCTTGTGAGCCATTTATGGACAATGGCTAGAAGTACAGTATTCATTACATTGAAAATGCAAGGTAACTTTCGGAGTTTTGACTAAAGAGGGAAGGATTTCGATTATTTCTTACACAAAATGCATACATCACATTTATTTCTCTGTCTGTCTCGTCACCAGCCCATAGGCTGTTTGCATCCTCAAATAACAACTCCCAAGTACATGCAGTTATAAGTTAACCGCAAAATTGAAGGCAGTGGCATAATGAGGCGTACTAGGCAAGATGTGGAGTGAGGTAGTTTGTCATTGCTTTCTTCAATGAACCAGAAACGACTAATTCTAAGAGCAACTCCTTTCACCTCATACAGATACACAAGTCGTGCTGTGAATGTCATTACTCAGCACTGCCAATACGTCAGTAGCTTCCATACTGTCATAGGCACAAATTAGACTCGCTACATTTTGCGCAGGTCTGTGCCAGATCACAGATGCAAAAATACTGTACCCATCATGAAATAGCAACAGGCAAAATATTTATAACTACATTATTTCTTTTCCAAATTAATGAATTAAAATTTCACGGAAAGAACAAGTGTATGTAACTGTTATTATATATTTATTAGAACTCATTTATAAATCAAATGTATGAGGATATTACTCGTGGGAGTTTCCTTTTATTTTCCAGTATCATCGAAAGTATTAGAGCAGACAACAGTATTTTAGTTTTCTCAACAATCACGTCATATAAAGATCTGAAGAAATATTTTTAATTTCAATAGTCTTCATTGACAGGAAGAGGACGGCAGGTTACCAATCAAGGGCAATGTGGAAAAAATACGACGACGGAGAGGATTTTCTTATTCATGTTGAAATAAAACGATATTTCATATCCACATAGAACAGCTGAATGTTCGGACCTTTTGCTGAATATTCAGCGTACTGACCTTCGATTCAGAGGACTCCATGGCTAGGTGTTTGTGTTGCCAGGAATGACATCCGATAGTAAAACTAGGCTAAATCTATTTAAAGTGCCGAACCCAAGTAATTGAGAAAAGTCCAGGATGAAGAAGATAGAATCTCAGGCTACATCATTTTCTGTTTTATCATAAGTAATGACAAATGGAATCATAAACCAGCCTTCAGAAAGCGGATTTATCTTGCATATAACTTTATTAACATCAAGCAAATGATTCATCAGTGAACATGAACTGAGTTACTGAAAGGAGGTGAAATCCACTGTGTCCTTGAAATGCATAGGGATTTTCAGTAAATTCATATAACAAACAAATTTACGTATGTTAACAAGGTGACAATTAGTGAGTATCCTGTTGTGAATTCATAAAGTATCCAAATCACCAACAACGAACTGATATACGCCATGCATATTAGAAAAAGAGATTTGTATAAATTATGTACCATAAATACGCAGGAGTAAATGTTAATTAACTAGGATGAGGATGCATATTTACGCATAATATTGCATATGATATTTCAAGATGAATATTTTCTTTGAAAAGACTTTCAAGAAGAGATAGGGGAAAATTAATAGTATCATAAATCATTTCTGACGAAAATAATTATTCGTAGATTATACTTTTACAAGTACTTAGGAGCTTCGAGCTACACAAATATAACAATTATTATGATGCTCACAAGAAGAAGAATGCAAATTATCATGATATAAAATACGCAGATTCATGAAAACCTACTTAATGATCTGACAAACGTTCAAGAGAGAAGACATTTACTACGGAATCTTACATTCAAAACATGTCAGAGCTGAAAAGATGCTAAATACATTCGAAACCGGTTATAACGACTCCGAAGTGCCCACCAAGTATCGGTCATTGTAGGCGATGGTCGCATAAGCCGGTCTTTCATTGTTGTTGCTAAAAGTCTGTAAGTTTTAGGCTGCACACTTACACGGTTAATTAAGAGAATAAAGTTAAAACTTCAAAAATCATAAGTGAAATAGGTCCTGTATTTGTGGACTGAAGCCGAGTGGAATTTTTCTTCTAATTTTTACATTGTACGTACACAAAAAATATGCCAGCAAAATATACAATAGTAAGTGAGGAAAGAAGTAGCAACAATGTAAATGTATAAATAATGTCGCACACGAACTTGGCCAATAAATTAGATGCTGTATCCGTCCTTCCAAATCGTAGAAATCGTTGAGTATGATGCATCCAATTCCTTCACGATGGTGACGTTTGTTCCCCATTTCATTTCCATCTTATACGTGCATTTTTCTTCAATATTAAAAACTTTCCGTTTCTTATGTGACAACTTCACAGCGATGCTTGCCTTGGCTATTCAACAGACAGACAGATTTCATGTTTTTTTTGCTAGTGGCTTTACGTCGCACCGACACAGATAGGTCTTATGGCGACAATGGGATAGGAAAGGCCTAGGAGTCGGAAGGAAGCGACCATGTCCTTAATTAAGGTACATCTGCAGCATTTGCCTGGTGTGAAAATTGGTAACAACGGAAAACCATCTTCAGGGCTGCCGACAGTGGGATTCGAACCCACTATCTCCCGGATGCAAGCTCACAGCCACGCACCCCTAACCGTACGGCCAACTCGCCCGGTAGATTTGAAATTTACAGTATACTGAAAGCAAGATTTTGAAAATAAGCTTTGCCCTACGTTGTTGTCAGCAATCCCCAAATACGTAATGAATAACATTGGACGTTATAGTCGATACATTTCTCCGAAAATGAGATAAAAATACGTCGTTTTATACGATATGTCGTAATAAGGGATTTTTTAAATACAGTGTTTATATACGTAGGATTGAGACGGGACCGTTAGCTTTCGTCATTATATCCAATATATCGTTAACATCGATTCGGTTTCGACTGTATTTAAAACAGATAGCTTTGCCCATGTACTTCAAAAACCAATGTCAAAGAACTCTAATCCTATTAATTTCGTCACTTGGAAGAGATTAGATAAATTACACACATGCACACACTTTACCTCTCGTTCTTAATCATTAGGGACGATCTCAAAGGCTAACAACCACAATAATAATAATACGCCCGGTGAACTTCCAAACTAGAGTGAATATACGGAGAAAAATATCGACAGCCATAAAGATTATAGAAATGTCCGCTAAGTAGTAGAAGATACTCACAGTTCCAACTACACTCAAAATCCATTTGCTGAAAGTACGAATTAATTCAAGGTTAAAAATAGAGGCATAAATAGATGCGGTCGTAGAATTCACTGCATCAGAGCTTTACATTCTTTCAAAAGCGTAGATGTACCAGAAACTAAAACCAGGCTACAAAATTATCGTATAAAGATGAAGAAATTGGCTACATCTATGATTGTCAAGAATTACACAACGGTAAAGGCAACGATCAGACTTAGGAATATCCACGTTGAGAAAGTACAGTTGATACATTAATCTTATCAAGGTTGCGTGATCAGAAGTGGCAACAGATGTAGCGAAGAAATAAAAAGAATCACGTTAGATGAAACATCTTTTGAGTCAAGAGAAGTCTAATTTTCTATGGATGTTTATCTAAAAAATATAGAAATTGATCGAAAGTCCAAGTCTGGGTTGTGTTGCTGCATGGATGTGAAAATTCGACGATCTTGAAACAGGAGCAAAAACACTTAAAAGCATAGGAGACGTGGCTCTGAACAGACAGGATCACTTAGGTCAAAAAACTAAGAGAGAAGAAAAGAGATAAATCATATATAAAATACATTTTTGGCAAACATATATGAAATTCAAAGGTGAAATCAAGGCAAAAAGTAGTTTATTTTATTATTCATCTGCCATAAAATTTGTACAGGGGTTGTAGAAGGCTAGAAGTACAAATCCAGTCAACAGATTTTACTCCCTAGAGATAAAAAAATACAGTAATTGTTTTGATTGTTTTAATTACACGCCAGTCTGAGTAGCTCAGACGGTAGAGCACTGGCCTTCTGAACTCAAATTGGCGAGTTCGATTCCGGCTTAGTCCGGTGGTATTTAAAGGTGCTCAAAACTGCTGCACCTCGGCGTCTCCGAAAACTATAAATATAGTTAGTGGGTATAAAACCAATAACATTACTTTCTTTTCAAATTACAAAGAGACGAAACTGTGTGCGGAACAATGATAGCTTTTAGGTTGACCATAATTAGTGCTAATGATGATAAGATACGCCGGAGTGTTATAAGTTTACTCTGGACGGGTTTCTAATGTATGCCAGTAAATGTAGTGACGGGAGTCTTTCATGTTTAAGCACCTACGTGAACAGACTCCGTCACGATTGGACCCCGCAACGTTCTGCACTTGGAAAGGACATCTAACCAACTGCGTTACCAATTCGATCTGGCACGAAGTATCTCAGAGAGCAGAGAATGAAAGATTTGCTGCTAGCACAAAGTCATAGCTTGACAGGCTAAATGGCAATGACTGTACCAGTAGAAATACGCGTAACATGCTGCCTTCCAGAACTAGGCAGTAAATAACAACTTGGCAAACATGGAAGTCGCTTTTACATTCAGTGGAAAGGCGCATTTGTCAGGTCTAATTCACCTTTATAGCTGACTCACTAAAACAGAAAGGACATATTTTAATTCTAGTGAACATCTCCTGTAGTGTTATGCTTGGTAGGAGATAGAGAGAATCCTGTATAGGCCAAGAGATCGCGCAGGTGTAAATGGTTGTGGTGTTAGCCTTTCAACTGGAAACAGTGCTTGGAACGTTAACATTACGGGCCTCTCTTTTACAACATTTGTGTGCAGCATAAAAATGTCCGTTATATTGGAACACATGAAGTAACTGAAGACGCAAGTTGGTTACAGGCCAGTACTTCTTGTTAGATAGATGTCACCCTCCTCTTCAAGTGAAACATTCATGAACACTCACTTCATAAAATAAACGAAAATGTGGCTACATTAGAACATATAACTAGTATGTTACTATCGACTCTTAAAACACACTGAAAATAAATCATAGTTGGTCTAATGTCTAATGAATGAAGTATGGGAAGTGAAGTTAGTTGTAGGAGGTTTCATTTACCTTATTTTGGGGATGCGTAAGAGTTCAATTGTTGCTCTTTATTTGTAAAAAATACATATCATTATTACAAGAATGTATGTATCCTTAGAAGGCCAAATTAAAACGTTCATACATACACGGTGGCCCAAAATCCGTTAACGTTTGACGAGGCAATACGGCACAGAATATTGGAGGTAGAGAGATAATAATTGACACACATGATTGGCATGACATGGTGTTTTATTAACACCAAAATAAAGTACACAGAATGACCAACAGATGGCGCTGGACAGCAACGCATCAGGTACAAATGGCCACACATTAACAGAAACAGCAAACTGTGATGTTTCGCATATCTTTCAACCTGTTGCATGACCAATTGGTGTCAAGACATATTTGTATATTTAAATGAACAAGCAATGGACCAAGCATGGTAAATTGGTACAGTAATGTGCACTTGGTACCCTATTGATTTTCCTGTAAGCCCACGTCGTGTATTAGGCTACCATTTAAGAGCGCCGTGTTGTGTTATTCAGATTCAGACTCAGAATCGAATTCTTGTTCATAACTGTCTTATGTGACTACGGTCCTGATGTAACATTCACGCATAGCCTCTTCGGTTGAGACACAGTTGTAAGTGTGAAGTTAGTACAGTGTATGTACGCTAATTTAACATATTGTTGAGAATTCATTACATCTATTAAATGTTGATTATCAGTGCAACAAGTGTTGGAGGTGAATTTGGAGTTCTACTATAAAGTCTGTGCATTGAAGTAGATACCATTTCCTTATAAGGCCTATTTGGTCTACAGTACCGACATTCAGCGGTGGGCTAGTTAGTGCGATTGGTAGATAATGTGTGTTAATAGAGACATTCAGTTACGTAAGTTGGTATCATGGGATGGCAGTACGTCAACTAATGTTAGATTGTGAAAGTGTTATGATAGAAGAGAATCTGAGCAAATTGGATACATCTCATTGTATAAAGAAGATCGCCGTACATTTAATAGAGAAAGATAAGCCTTTTAATGTAATTATTTACATGGACGCGGCATGGATTAAATGGAGTACAGCATGTACATTATGTATATATGTGTGCATTTAATGTATTCAATAGTACATTATTCTCGTCGCCATAAGACCTATCTGTGTCGGTGCGACGTAAAGCCCCAGGCAAAAACAAAGTACATTATTCAAATAAATGTGTTGTTTAAATAGGATAATTAAACTTGGCATCCTATCCCTACCTTAGTTAAATTCTTTCAGCGGGAACTAAGGTAAAATCTTAAGTTTGGAAATCGTCAGCCCATGATTCACCATTGAGGGATAAACAGAGCTCATCTGTTCTAACTGTATTTTCATTAAAATGATCTTCGTCACCGAGTTTAATTTTTCGTAAGAAACATATTCTAATTAATGTGTAAGTGCGTTGGAGGATCAACGTTTGTAAATGTGATGTATTTTATTCATTTTGGAAAAATGAGTTTAAAATTAAATAATAAAAACCACACCGAACCCCAAACGCAGCAAACTCATGGCCTACCAAGCGACTGCTGCTCAGCCTGAAGGCCTGAAGATTACGAGGTGTCGTATAGTCGGTACGACGAATCCTGTCGACCGTTATTCTCGGCTTTCTAGACCGCCATTTTCTCGCCGTCAGATAGCTTCTCAATTGTAATCATGTAGACTGAGTGAACTTCGAACCAGCCCTTAGATTCAGGTAAAATCGCTGATCTGGCCAGAAATCGAAATCGGGGTCTCCGGGTAAGAGGCCGCAACGCTAACCCTACTCCGTGGGGAGGCTCAAATTAAATAATGTTGTAATTATTAATTTTAGTTCGAATTTTAATAGTTAGGTTGCCATATGACAGAACTGAGTCTAACCATCGTCAACTTGATCCCCCTCCACTTCTCTTGCCCTCGGTATCCGAGTTCATTATTCTCCCAGTTAACGCATACTTCTCCATTCACCTCATATGACGTCCGACTCGTTGGCTGAATGGTCAGCGTACTGGCCTTCGGTTCAGAGGGTCCCGGGTTCGATTTCCGGCCGGGTCGCGGATTTTAACCTTCATTGGTTAATTCCAATGGCCCGGGGGCTGGGTGTTTGTGATGTCCCCAACATTCCTGCAACTCACACACCACACATAACACTATCCTCCACCACAATAACACGCAGTTACCTACAAATGGCAGATGCCGCCCACCCTCATCGGAGGGTCTGCCTTACAAGGGCTGCACTCGGCTAGAAATAGCCACACGAAATTAAAAAAAAACCTCATATGACTCCATTACGGAAGTCATTTTATGTATACAGACGTATCCATCGATTCATTCCTACTCTCTATCTCCCACATTAACAAACAAAATAAATAACTGAAATACAGTATTTAGATCGAAATTTTCATTGCCCAGAGTAAAAAACATTACCGGATATTCTTTTGAGTTAACGCTTTGTAGAAGAGATAGCCTGCAAAAAATCTTGTCATGTCGCGAATACTTTGTTCCATATCCTCAGAAGTGAGCCATTGTTTGTAATAACGGACGATTCTGCGTTAATTAAATTAAAAGATGCGATTACTGGGCTTTCCCCGAATATATCAGGTACTACTAATGGAGCGCAGGCCTGCATTTGTCCCTGTAGAAAATTACGTATTTCCGTAGGCTAGATTGATAATCATAGAATCACAGAAGAGTGAATTCCCTGTCTACAGAAAAATCTTCCATTTAATTTATGTAAACAGAAATAAACATTACTTGGTCTGGAATATCTCCTTCTGGAATTTTTTTTGGCTTTCTATTATTGGTAATTTTGGTAAATTGAGATGAATGTACTTTTTATTGAGGAATATACAACAGCAACAAGAAACTTATGTTTAAATTGTAAACGGATGAAATACCCCAACACAAAATAATGTCTCTTTTCTTCTTCTATTCTCAAAAATATCCATTGAACCGTATGAGGACTTACGGACTATACATTGAGGTGTTAAATATTGTATGTTATAATGACATGTTAACTTTTTTTCCAAGTTTTTTTAATCATCGTTAACACTAAAAGGTAACATCATCATTTAACGGATTGTATAGTTTAAAGTGGCCACGCTGTAAACAACTCGCAATTGTCTCAGGGGCTGCAACGGAAAGCTGGCCAAATAGTGGCTCCGTCCACAACTTCTTCATTGCCAGCACTGAAATGAACAACAATCAACCACAACCTTTCCAATGTTCTAAATATTCAGACTATAATATAATAATGTTAAAAATCAGACGGTACGAAATATGAATAAATATGATTTCTAAGTTATTGTACATCAACGCACCACATAGGTTGAGGCCTCCTGAATCGCCTGTGGTGACAATCTTCTTCTTGTTCTAAACAGATTGTGATTTGTTCAAATTCTCGCCTTTTCTAGTGAAACGAAAAAAATCAAGAAGCAAAATCACTAGGAAAACAATACTTTAAGGCATATATGAGCTTACTCACTTCTACCCAGTCTTTTAGTCAAGGTATAATCCCCTTCAAATATTCCTCAAGGAACCAAGTGAAAACTGTCTTTAAAGCAGAAATGCATGAATCGGAAGTTAACAAAGTATCGTAGGTAATAATATTTCCATGTGTTTAATCGAAAGTAGACTATATCTTGTTGATGTATTCTAATACACTGTATTGTATTTATGAAGTCCAACAGATTACGTAGTATCTTAAATAACAAGACTGACCGTCGTAGACGTTTACTTCGTATGTGAGGTCGAACAAAATCACATTTATTTTCTACTCGATATAAATATGAATCACACCAGATGACATTTTACGAAGAAAAAGAACGAAAACAATTCTCACGTCATTCATTGCTGCGAAGATATCCGTCTGGTTCGTCAGTGAATCTTCCTTTCCATACCACCCTAATGTTGATCTGTGTTTGTGTTCTTATTGGAGATAAAGAATTAAATTTCCCATTTTCAAAATAGCGTATAGTGGTAACTCAGGAACATTCCTCATGAAAGGATATTGTCTCAAGCGGGTTGGATAGTGCATAAACGGTGTGTGTGTGTTTAGGAATGGATGAACAGTGCGTCTTACAGTAGATAACGAAATGAGCAGTAAATAGTCTAATGTGTTCTGAGACAACAAGGTATCTACATTCAATGCTTATTTTGGTATTAAACGTAATGTATTGGTTTATTAATGGTTTACCACACCGACGGATTTCGTTATTTGATTTACATGGAGTGAACGTTTGTGATCAGTGCAGTAACTAGTTTGTGGTGCAAGTTAGAAGTTTGCTTTGATCATTTTGTGAACTCTGACGATGAACACCTCGTGAAATGTAACTCCCATCTCCTGTAGATTATTTCACTATTCAGAGGCAGAGATGTTTTACATCACTCGAAGATAAACTTACCATCGTTCTCCAGTGGACAAGGTTTTCCACTTGCACCTAATGTGAACTAGACGACATGTGGCTCTTTCTATGATATTAACAACGTGCTTTCGAATTCTTGAAGTGGAAATGGTTCCTCGTGAGATGTGTTTGAAGAGGGGAGGCAATGTTAAAACTTGTCAGTATATTCAGTGAAACAGAACTTAAAGACAACAATACCTGGCTTCCAAAAGGAACGAAAACTACTTTAAACTTTCCATTAAATCTAAGATTTTTCGTATACATTTATTTAATTTCCATTGTTTCATGCATTTTAATAATGTTCTGCCTCTTATGTTGTTTGCTACTACCAGCCCTCACCTTCAGACAGTCTCTGTTTAACATTCTGAAAATACGAGATCTTTATACTATCACATTGGATTTTATTCAGCTTCTGGTGTGACTTTGAATCATTCATTGTCTTCAGTGTTATCAAGGAATAATCAAACAGACGTGCAGTTACGGAGACTGGGTTCGATCAGGGAGATTGCATTGGTCAGGTGTTACTAAAGAACTTGGCAACAGGTCAGACAGTAATACAGTAGATAATATTGCTTCCAGAACTGAACATGTGAGTACCAGTCACCACGATTCAGTAGAGAAAACAGTGAGAAAAAATCTACTTTTTGAATGATGAATGTCGTCCTTAAATACTGGTTGCAGTAGGTTGCTTCTAAAAAATAGAACTCAGAGAATTAGAGTGGGCGAAGCTTTATCTGTCCCTGTAATTATTAAGAGGAGAATTTCTCAAGGCAGTATTATTGGACCTTTATGTTTTCTTATACATTTCAATGATATGTGTAAAGAAATGAAATCAGAGATAAGACTTTTAGCACAAGACTTTTTGCACCGAGCTCGATAGCTGCAGTCGCATAAGTGCGGCCAGTATCCAGTATTCGGGAGATAGTAGGTTCGAACCCCACTGTCGGCAGCCCTGAAAATGGTTTTCCGTGGTTTCCCCATTTTTACACCAGGCAAATGCTGGGGCTGTACCTTAATTAAGGCCACGGCCGCTTCCTTCCCACTCCTGGCCCTTTCCTGTCCCATCGTCGCCATAAGACCTATCTGTGTCGGTGTGACGTAAAACAACTAGCAAAAAAAAAAAAAAAAGAGACTTTTTGCAGAGGATGTTACTCTGTACAGAGTAATAAATTAGTTACAAGATTGTGAGCAACTGCAAAATGACCTCTATAATGTTGTGAGATCGACAATAAACGGGGTTAAAAGTCAGGTTGCGAGTTTCACAAATAGGACAAGTCCTCTCAGTTTGAATTACTGTGTTCATGGGGTGAAAGTTCCTTTTGGGGATCATTGTGAGTATCTACTGTAGGTGTTAATATAAGGAAAGATCACATTGGGGTGATCACATAAATATGATTGTAAATAAATAAATGGTCATGAAGGTATTTAGGGGTTGTAGTAAGGATGTAAAGGAGAGTGCATATAAGTCTCTGGTAAGACCCCAACTAGAGTATGGTTCCAGTGTATGGGACCCTCACCAGGATTACTTGATTCAAGAACTGGAAAAAATCCAAAGAAAAGCAGCTCGATTTATTCTGGGCGATTTCCGACAAAAGAGTAGCATTAAAAAAATGCTGCAAAGTTTGGGCTGGGAAGACTGGGGAGAAAGGAGACAAGCTGCTCGACTAAGTGGTATGTTCAGATCTGTCTGTGGAGAGATGGTGTGGAATGACATCAGTTGACGAATAAGTTTGAGCGGTGTCTTTAAAAGTAGGAAAGATCACAATATGAACATAAAGTTGGAATTCAAGAGGACAAATTGGGACAAATATTCATTTATAGGGAGGGGAGTTAGGGAATGGAATAACTTACCAAGGGAGATGTTCAATAAATTTCCAATTTCTTTGCAATCGTTTAAGAAAAGGCTAGGAAAACAAGAGATAGGGAATCTGCCACCTGGGCGACTGCCCTAAATGCAGATCAGTGGTGATTGATTGATTGATTGATTGATTGATTGATTGATTGATTGATTGATTGATTGATTGATTGATTGATTGATTGATTGATTGATTGATTGATTGATTGATTGATTGATTGATTGATTGATTGATTAGTTCCTTTCCACTCCAGAATCTGCAACAGATAGCCAGGAGAAGGTCAATATTTCACCATTCGAGGATGGGAAATACTCTATTAAAATACGCCAAGGGTTCGATGTCAGAGTTAGGAAAATACCCCACTATATGTTGGCTATCAGTCTATTTCATAATTAATTAAACCAGCCACGTACTCTGTAAAGTTTGAGCTTAAAATACAGAATGGAATGAGGAACAGCAGCAGTCCTTTTGTATCAAGATGTTTTAAAAATCATACAATATATGTCTATTCAGTTCACTCCTTCCAAAATTATGTCAACATCAGATTTTTGAAATTTTTTATAAATTATTGCTTACATGAGTCAAATTATTTGCTACTGTTGAGAAGCCTCCTTCTTTTAACGACAAAAATTAACTTGACATTCCATTCTGCTCGGCAAGATTATGCCAATTGGTACTGTGTAAACCAATAAACCTCGATAAACCTAGATTTTCATTCACAAAAGCTAATCACACACAGCGAAGGAGAGAGAGAGAGAGAGAGAGAGAGAGAGAGAGAGAGAGAGAGAGAGAGAGAGAGAGTTTGGATGGGAAATATTACATAATGATATGAATGTAATGACCAGACTGTTAATTTAATTAAGGTCCTTAAAAATTATTAAAATAAATTGCACATAATAATACGATTTACTAGTGAAAGCATATTTTTCAAGAACACATTTTATAAAGAAAATACGAGGACATGTCGGCATGTTCGCGCATCATTTGATGCAGCGAAGGACGCTATGCATATGTATCTTCAAAGTCCAGAATTTTACACAAGTTTTTGTTCAAATCAGAATACAATTATTGACATACCTTGCGTTGAAGCAGAGCAATAGTTCAGAAATGACGATTGCTAGCATTTTGATCTGACATGTACAGAACACCAATTTCTTTTATATCACTAAATAATAAATCAATCAATTAATATTTTAAAAAATCTAAAACTTCATTCATTTAATAACTAAATGGGTGATTACTTACTCTCAATTAGTAATGTGAGAAAATGCAGGTTCAAAACTTCCCACCATTGATATTAAACAACATAAATTAAGGCATTGTCGTTTTGTTTACGATCAGATTCCTAGGCTATGTAGATTAGTGAAGCAAACAAGCTTTTATAAAATAGTGTAATGTTTCAGAGCTATAATGCTCCTCCCTAGTATATTTTCATGTTGATAATTCTCTCTAGTGTTGTACCTGATTTTTGGACCTTAAGGGGAGATTAAAAGCCCTTTTGGTGAAATTATGACATTTTTTTGCCTCAAGTTGTAGCAGGGTCTTTTCTGCTCATTGTGTTGTATCATTTGTTAAATTATGATGGATCTAAATATTTTTTAAATAATATTGAAATATGCTTACATTGCTTCATTTTATATGTGAGGCACACCATACTGCAACACTTTTTTCTAAAGCTTGTCTCAGAAAGTATTTCATGTAGAAGGTGGAGACATGGTATATTCATTTATTTTAGGTTGGCAGGATTGCCAAAACATGTGACATGGTATACTCATTTTAGGTTGGCAGGATTGCCAAAACAGTAATGGAGGAATTTTTTTTATATTTGTCATAATGAGTGTGTATCTTCTCAGTATTTTTACTTTCAATATTATTTGGATGTGGTGTGAAATATTCATAAGTTACTTAGATTCGTATATTCTACAACAATGACTAAACCAAAGGGACTGTTCAAGAAACGGCATAATAAAGTCCTACAGGAACTTGGTGTTTGAATAGGTAAAAATACTGTCAGATGTTTCGATTACGGATACAAAAGTCAGAAATTGCAGCTCAGAACATGACCAGAAGAGCTAGGAGAGAAGGAAGAAACAATAAACTTGGTGTGGAAGATAAGAAACAGGATCCAGACTATGGAGCAGGGTGCTTCTAGTAATTGTATGAACATGTATTACAATAATCATGTGTGTAAGTTTTAAATGCTCATTTCTGAAAAACATGTTTTTCTTGTACAAATGACCCATTATCTCAGAAACTATAACAGATAGACACTTGAAATCTTCAGATATAGCTAAGTAACATCTGTTAGTACAATGTATCTACACTCATGAAAATTGCTTTTATATCTTGGGAGTTATGTAAATAAACGTTCCAAAATTTGGGGGGAAAAAGTAATTTGTAAAAAAAAATTGAAACACATTTCCCAAGTAAGCTATCATATTGAGTGTAGATCAGTGTACATTATAAGTACTCAATAACATTCAGTAACAATTTCAAGTCTCTACCTGAACTAGTTTATGAGAAAATGGGTCATCAATATGGTAAATTTAACATTATAAGCATAGGGCTTTTAATCTCCCCTTAAGTCATTGTTGTTGGAACTGACGAGCTCGTTATTATATATTGTTGTTGTTTATTCAGTTTTCTATCTATACATTAAAGAAAATGAAGTAAAGAAATGAAATTTCAAAATTTACTGCTTTAACTTATGCTCTGGTCATTTCCTTTTCCGCCCATTCAACCAGCACCTTCTTACATCTCTGTAATCCTCGATATCTCCGGAACAATTATTATTAATATTAAACATTTCGAAACATTATGGTGTGAGTTTCCCTTTCGGTGTCTGTGCTTTTTGTAAAAAAGGTATAGAAACTTTTCACTATAATCTAGTTTTAAGAAAAATGTAACATTTTTAGAAAAATTATATTGTGATAACACTGAATTCACAATTTAAAAGAACTATTTTTATTTTGTTTTTAAAAATGGACTGAGGAAAGCTTCAATCGTATCAGCTAAAATGCTGCAGAAATAATAATAATAATAATAATAATAATAATAATAATAATAATAATAATAATAATAATAATAATATGCAATGTCCGTACGGTGCATATTGCGTTTTTAGTTGCGCAAGCTCACATTCCTTTGAGTAGGAGACGTTCACGTTAAGTATTCTGGTCTCGAAGTCAACGTTGTGGGAGGGACATTGCAACGTGTTTGCATTTGTTCGTTGAACGTGTGTAGTATCCAATGCAGGCCTGAGTCTCAAAACACTATGGCAGACGATCTTTGTAACATCTTTAATTGAAATTACCCTCTCATGTGACACATATGAACAGAACAGGAAAGAATGGTGAGGTTCCAGAAAATTTAATTTCGAGAAAAATGAATTTTAAAATGCACAAGTTTTAAACGTATACATCTTATTTACTTACTTACTTTCTGACACACTTTCCTATTTACTTAAATCAATGAATTACTGCGAAAAATAGTCAGTCTATAGCGTTATCTTCCAGCTTCCTCCAGTCTTTCCCTATATGACTATGCATACAGTATATACAGTAATTTTTTCTTGCTGTACAGGCAACAATTTTACCGATGGTGACCCACTTGTCCTAGACCTATCTTTCAAGATATCCTTCTAGCAACCCTTTTATCGGTTCTAGACGTTTCCTCATGCAATGACCATACCATCATTACACTACGTAACCGAAAGCCTCCGGACACCCCACTGAACGCGCTTTGTCTGACGCCTGGCTATGCTTCCGAGGGTATGAAAATGCAAGCACAATGCGTCAACAGCATAGACTGTTTCCTCTCAGAATGAGTTAACGTAGAGAAGTGAGTGAGTTCGAACGGGGCATGATATTAGGGGCCCACAATTTCGGGCTTCCATCAGAGATTTCACTGGAGTGACACGTGCCCAAATCCACCGTGGAATCATCAGAGAAGCACTGAGGTCAAAACGCGTACTGTACGAACCGGTCCTCATACAGACATCGTTGATATCGGACAATTAAGTCTGATCGATGGCACAATGAACGCAAGTATATTAATTAAAATAAATTTAAATAATAGCATGCTTCTTACACTGCGGCAATATTTTGGAATCGGTCCTTTTTTTGTATCAGCAAGACAATGTTCCTGTCCACAAATAACGGACTATTGCATCGTGGTACGAAGAAGGCTGGACTGGCCTGCATAAAACCCCGACCTGAGCTCCATCGAACGTCTTTGGGATGAACTAGCGCGTCGGTTCCGTGCCAGAGCAATCGTCCAGCGACCCGGCAACTTTCATAATGTTTTAGGAAGAATTGAAATAATTTCACTTTCAGTATATCAGAACTTAGTGAAAAGCCTTCGCGAAGATTAAAAGCTGTAATAGTAGCAAAATGAAATCTTCCACGCTACTAGTTACATGGCACGCGTCTTTGGAACGAACAACAAGGGGTGTCCGGAGACTTTTGGTCACATAGTGTATCACCTACCGTTGATCTCAGCTTCGATTAATCTTCTTCCTGCGATGCTATCTCCTCACAGAAGGTTGGCAGCCAAGGTTTCCTATTCCAAGTTTCCCGTATCAGAGTTGTATGTCGTGGATGTCGAACCACAGTCGGGGGTTCAGCGTTTGGCATAATCTTCTCCGTCCAAGTCCTCGTTTCCTTTCTGTCTTACCCCCTATAATCAGTTGAATCAGACTTTACTTGTCACGCTTTTCTGCATTTTGTAAGGTTTAAGACGAAATGATTTCCCGGTTGGATAGACTACCTCATCGTTGGTGACGTGGTCTAGGCTACCCATGAGATCTTGAACATCCTGCGATACATCCAGTTTTGCAAGGCTCGTTCGAGCTGGTTCATTGTCGATTAATACTTCACGGCAGCCGAAGGAGTTTCGACTCGGAGGTCGCGGTTGTATGCAAAATACACTCCCTGCAATATCGATTCTTATTTTAATTTCTACATCCAGATCTCTTTCGTGTGTTAATCAACATCGTAGGTACATGAATTGTGACGCCCTGCCAATGGCCTTTCCGTCCAGTGTGATAAAAGCGTTGATGATTTTCTGCACACAGCTATGATACCAGAATGGTATAAAAATTATTACTAAATGTAATGGGTTTTATTTTACTTCCATTTGCTGTTATTTAATAGAATGTGCATATTTATTGTTTCCCAAATGGTTATGTGTATGGACCAAATCAATGTGTAGATTTTCGTGTCCTTGTGTCCGTTCATCATTGCTCAAGTCGTGCAGTGGGTCTCTTTCCGTACAACGTGGAGTCCGTATTTACAAACCTATCTGCTTCCGCACATGTCCAGACTACTATTCCAAGCATTTTCTCGTGGATCGGCGTATCAAAATTTTCTTATGTCTACATTAAAACGCTATGCAATAAAGTGACGCAGATCGTCTTCATTACTCTTAGTCGACGTTCTGCCTCTTTCGTAATGGAGCAATATTCAGTTCCATGGAGAGGGATGATCTAAATACTGAAAACATTTTTGAGAAAAAGGTCAAAGCATTGCTTTCTTAGAATATTACATTCAGAGCTCCCCTCGAATTGTTCACCTTTGTAGGCTAATTAGCATATTCAAGCGCTACCAACACATTGTGGCTTCATATGGCGTTTTATATGCCATGACCTATACGTAGGCCTACACTGAATTGATACGCTGAATTGTTAGAATATTCGCTCGTTTACATATATTTAAATAGGCCTATTGAAGTGTTCATTGCTGCAGTTTTCGCTCTGTTTTCCTAACAAGGAACCAAAAATTTAAGTATTTGCATGCTTTTTGGTATCTGTAGGCGTAAGTTCGTACAGCATCTCTTTCCCTGAATCATGTTTTCTAAACCTTCTACCTATCTGCTACCTATGAATAAAAATAATTTTATTTTCCATATTTTCCACATTTCCCAGTATGGTACATATTTCACATATTTATGAGACAGTTACACATGATTACATCATTTTAAATGTTATTTCAAATATTGTCCATATTTAATGGTTTCAAAGTTATTCTTGTCAGAAAAGCATGTAAAATTTATTTTACCAGCATCAGTATTTCTGAAATGGATTCTAGAATGTCTATTAATTGCGAAAAGCAAGTCCTCCTCTTCGCACATTTATCTTTCTTTTTACAATTTAATTTACGTCGCACCGACACAGATAGGTCTCATGGCGACGATAGGTTAGGAAGGGACTAGGAGTGGGAAGGAAGTGACCATGGCCTTAATTAAGGTACATTCCCAGCATTTTTCTGGTGTGAAAATGGGAAACCACTGAAAACAATCTTCAGAGCTGCCGACAATGGGATTTACGTTTCCTTGCTCGCTTTTGCCTTAGTACTCAACCCGCTGTGACCCATATTATAAAGTTTAGAATCTTGTTCTGTGGGTTTCATTTACGTTCTATTTTATGTCTTTTGTATTCAAGCATTAAAAATTGAAGTGTACTCTCTTTATAAATATGAAAATTTGATGTATACATTGAATGCTCAGCCCAGAGGCTGGTTTGGACTTCAATAGCTCCGCCATCAGTCGCTAGGTGGCCCAGAAGTCACTGAAGAGGGGTACTAGGGAAATAAGGAGTGATGTAGTTTCCCGTTGCTTTCCTCACTGGGGCAGAAATTGTTATTTATCTTAGTCTGCCAAGCCCATTGAAATGCCTGCGAAAACCAAACCTATGAGTGATACTTTCACACCATTCATAACAGGGACTGGCTGCATACGGAATGACTTGGTAGCATCACTCATACCTTGGTCACATTCATGTTGTCAAAGTGAAATATGAGACTGAGACAGGTCAATGAACGTAACAAAATTGCTTTAGTCCATACCGCACATAACGCACTAGGTCTTGCCAGCAAAGGCATGAAATTTATATACAAATTTAAAATATTTTACACCATTTTTATACAGTCCTATTGAAATGTTTACGAATTATAACGGTTGTCCATTAGAATTCTCACTGGAAATTCTGAAAACTTGTAGTCCATATGTAAGTACATATTTAGCCAATTTATTACATAAAAACCTAAACCTGTTCATTATACACCACTCTTATGTTGAAAATCCGGTCAGCCTACTGAAAACTGATGTTTACAATACCGCTTTTCTCATACCTGTGGGGTCGCGGGTGCGAACAGTGTCACACATGTGGATTTTGAACTGTTTACGGCCGGATGCCCTTCCTGACGTCAACCTTATATGGAGGGATATAATCACTATTGCGTGTTTCTGTGGTGGTTGGTAGTGTCGTGTGTTGTGTGAATACGAAGAGGATAGTGTTGGGACAAACACAAACACCAAATCCCCGAGCCAGAAGAATTAATCAGAGGCGATTAAAATCCCCGACCGGGCCGGGAATCGGACCCGGGACCCTCTGAACCGAAGACCTCAACGCTGTCTATTCAGACAATGAGTCGGACTTATAATACGCAACACGTAATAAACATTATTTTATTTCCTGAGGAGTGGATTAATTTACGCGCTTAAGGAACAATACACAGAAGTGGTAATTGAGAGAGGGAAACAAAGCATAACCATCTCTGTACACGGTATGAAGGCCCCTGGAGGAGTGAAAAGTAAACCCTTCTATTAGTCGCAACCTCGGCATTGAGTAAGTTAACTCTATGCCCGGCTACCTTTGTTCTGAAGAATTAACCTGGTAGGCTACTCGTTTCTGAAAAAAGGCTGAGTTAATCGAAGGACTCTCTGTGGAGAAATGAACTCACATTCATCTGGCTGAATAGAGCACATCATTGCAGCCTCGAATAGGAAGCCTCCTTATTAGCTTAGATATAGGCTAACTTCAAATACTGAATCCCCCTATCGGCAGCCCTGAAGATGGTTTTCCGTGGTTTCCCATTTTCACACCAGGCAAATGCTGGGGCTGTACCTTAATTAAGGCCACGGCCGCTTCCTTCCAACTCCTAGGGCTTTCCTATCCCATCGTCGCCATAAGACCTATCTGTGTCGGAGCGACGTAAAGCCCGTAGCAAAAAAAAAAAAAAAAATACAACTTCAAATACTTCCGAAAATAAACTGGATGCTGTCGTATATTTCACAGACTCGCCGGATAAGATCTTTCCACACAGGATGAGGTTGTATAATGACAGTAGTAGAACACAATTTGCAATCGTGGTATTCCCATCTAATGCTGAAGTAGAGTGTGATGACTAGTTGAAAGTGGTAAGCGCAAATGTTGCTGTATTTGCACATAGCTGACCATAATTCATTTTAGCGTATCCCTGTTATCTGTTCGCAATTCTCAGTCGTTCGAATTGATTTATTTAACGCATGGATGCGTAATGTAACTTACACAACTTCCTGTGAGTTCCTTACTTGCGTCGAACGGACATCACAATGACTAAATCGTGGTGCACACGAAGAGATCCGCTATTTCTTATTTTGTAGTATACTATTTGCACAAAATGTATATTCTATTCTTCTTTAATTATTTTGCTACACGACTTTATACTGTGTAGATCAGTTCTTCGGATTTATGCAAGCCTTAGTTTATAACTTATCGTGAAAAGGTCTCCCCTGTTGTCTCATAATAAGTTATTATTCAAATGTTTACGAATTATAACGGTTGTTCATTAGAATTCTCGTCGAAAATTCTGAAAACTTATAGTCCATATGTAAGTACATATTAAGTATAATGGCTTGAAATTCATGTATTCGCTGCTGTTAAACCTCGTAGAATCGCGCTACCCGTAGAGAAAGAACGCTCCGTACTGGATACTGGCAGAATATTTTTATCCATTTACTTCAATCCCGTGGGAGCCGCAATAACATGGAAGCGCTTCCAGCTCCCAATGAACCTCATCCCCGAAATCGCGACCCTCGTCCTCCGAGCCTCCATCAAGATCATGAGGCACCACCTCTACAGCTAGGTTTGAATTTTCTTTAATTAGATATGTACAGAAAATTGATATGTTTTACCTTGTTCTTAGCGGCAGCCTGTAAATACAGGAGGTCTTTCCAAAATAAATGGAAATTATACATTCGGCCTACTCTTTTAAGTATGCTTGTTCAACGGCTTGTAAGCTGGTATGCGGGTTGTTCTCAATTGCATTATCCACAGCTTCTTTGTTTTCATTGGAGTACGTCGAACAGGTGGTTCCCTTCCAAAGGACATCGTTCCACTCATACGTCTTTCAGACCTTCGAAACATGTCCGCACTTGGTAGTCTTCGTGGTATATGTTTCTTATGCATTACGTCTTGCTCCCCCGTAGAGTAATATCATATCCACAACTCATCATTCGAATATGTACAAGAACTATGACTCAAATGAGCAGACAAATTTGCCTTGCTGCAAACACCACATTGTCCTGAAAAATCATGTCTCTCTTAAAATCAGATAGTTGCAACCATTCCCTAGGGGTATGTGCCTGTTACTTGGCTGAATGAGTCCAGCATAATGTTGAGTGGTATTCATAAAGCGTTTGTCAGTGGCGATATTTGTTACATCTATTTTATTTATTATAACTTGAACAACAATGAAGAAAAAGCTATTTGTTCTGGGGGTCGATCTAGAAAGATCTTTTGCCCCTACTTGCACCATATGTGAGGAACCTGCGTGTATTTTGTAAATGGCGGAACTGTAGAGTGTTGAATGTGAGGAAAGGAACGTTAAGGACGACACAAACACCCAGTCTCCACACCAGGGATATTAATCATTTACAATCAAATACCCCTGGCCCAGCCTGGAATCGAACCCGGGGCCGCAGGATGACAGGCGGACGCGTTGCCCTCCCCCCCCCCCCCCCTACAAGACGGGGTTGGACTATTATAACTTCCTTAACAGGATAACTGAGAATTCAGAAAAGTCAAATGTTCGGAAGAGATGCCTACAAAATCAAAATTTAAAAAAAGCATGGATGAAGGAGGGTGTGAATCCTCATTGCTACGAGTAGCCAGGTATATCAACCGAAGTATACAAGTTTGAGCGTAAGTTCTCGCTTCTAAACGTTACCGATGTGTGACTGCCTAAGACTTTATCGAACTCTCCTACGATAGTAATTACTTAGCGTAAGCTGTCACATCTGTTGTATTGCATTTGCGTGTCACAGATGATAAAATTACGTGATAAACAGATTTCTATCAACTCCGATATGATGAGGCTGTACAAAATTGCGGCGAATTGACACCCCTCCGTGGCAATACAGCCATTGAAGGGCCTTGGCCTACCAAGCGACCGCTGCTCAGCCCAAAGGCCTGCAGATTACGAGGTGTCGTGTGGTCAGCACGATGTATCCTCTCAGCCGTTATTCCTGGCTTTCTAGACAGGGGCTGTTATCTCACCATCAGATAGCTCCTCAATTTTAATCACGTAGGCTGAGTGGACCTCGAACCAGCCCTCAGGTCTAGGTAAAAATCCCTGACCTGGCTGGGAATCGAACCCGAGGCCTCTGGGTAAGAGGCAGGTACGCTACCCCTATACCACGGGGCCGGCGCGGAGAATTGACATGTACGTAAATAGTCCTAACCTATCACATCTTCCCGCGGTGGCCCGTTTTTATGAAACGAAAGTGGGATCTGGGACCAATAAGATATGCATTTCCTTATTGAAAGCTGTAAGTAGGGGATATGGTTTGTACAGTACTGTAAGATTTAGTAAAAGTTATTAGAGAATCGGACTCTGCTCTACATAAAAGTGTACAGTGTCTTTTGAGATTGACCTCATGTATGAATTTTGCATTGTACGGAGAAGCTTATACCAGGATCTTTATACGTAAAACTGCCATAAGAGGTGTTTCGCAAGACACAAATATAAGACATTTAATTCCTAGCAGGCTGAATATGTTCAAGAAAAAATAGGCGCAGCTGATCCACACGGTATATCACAGCAAGTTGTTCTGAGATGGTTATTGTAACAGTCATGATAATGAAAGATTACTTTTGTTTCAAGGTGAGGGCTGCTAGCGTCTACCACCAGACTCTGCAATTGGCTTACATCTAGCATGTTGTTTTCTGTGGACGTTTGCCATTTCAGATGACAGATATTTCACTGAAAGGAAGTAAGAGGTCCACCTCTGTGGTGTAGTGGTTAGCGTAATTAGCTTCCACCCCCGGATGCCCGGGTTTGATTCCCGGCTCTGCCACGAAATTTGAAAAGTGGTACGAGGGCTGGAACGGGGTCCACTCAGCCTCCGGAGGTCAACTGAGTAGAGGTGGGTTCGATTCCCACCACAATCATTCGTAGTGGTTTTCCGTGGTTTCCCACTTCTCCTCCGGGCAAATGCCGAGATGGTACCTAACTTAAGGCCACGGCCGCTTCCTTCCCTCTTTCTTGCCTGTCCCTTCCAATCTTCCCATCCTCCACCAAGGTCCCTGTTCAGCTTAGCAGGTGAGCCCGCCTGGGCGAGGTACTGGTCATTCTCGCTAGTTGTACCCCCCAACCCAAAGTCTGAAGCTCCGGGACACTGCCCTTGAGGCGGTAGAGGTGGGGTCCCTCGCTGAGTCCGAGGGAAAAACAAAGTCTGGACGGTAAACAGATTAATAATAATTTTATTAAACACAAACAGATTAAGAGAGAAAGAAAGAAAGAAATGAAGAAAAAAGAAAGAAAGAAAGTATTATTATTATTATTATTATTATTATTATTATTATTATTATTATTATTATTATTATTATTCACATCAAAATGGACTATTATTATTATTATTATTATTATTATTATTATTATTATTATTATTATTATTATTATTCACATCAAAATGGACTAGTAGCAGTTTTACAGGAGAGCTAAAAGAAAATTGTTCCATTTTATTTTACTTGCCTGTTTATTAATGAGAAACTTCGTAAACTGCTTTTGCATACAAATACTCTTCGGCTTTTTAACATCAACTTCCCCAATGTTATTGTTTTTTCCTTTGTTTTGTAAGTATACTAGACATGGAGTGCCTTTTACATCAAACTGGTTAGTTCACTTATTGCGCGTAGGAGATAGTGTTTCGCATCCCGCGAAAGAGCGCAGAATATAGAGTAAACATATGTCAATACCTCGATTTCATGAAAGAATTTGATATAACACAACTTACCTCCGGTGCCCAGATTTGTATTAGACCACCCTCATCTCCAATCACCCAATGAGGTAACTTCCATGGAGATTTATTGATGAATTGTTCATCATTTCACTTTTAATATTTGGAAAATACCCCTCAACACTGTCTTGGGGTTTGATAGCAAAAATTAAATTTGAATTTTTTGGAAACATTTTTTTTGGTACAATTTGTTTTATGACGTACCGACACAGATAGGTTTTATGGCGACGACGGGACAATAAGGCCTAGGAGTGGGAAGGAAGCGGCCATGGCCTTGATTAAGGTACAGCCCCATCATTTGCCTGGCGTGAAAATGGGAAACCACGAAAAATCACCTTCACGGCTGCCGGGTTATGTGAAAGACGCAGTTTTTCCGCCACCATTACCCATTGATCTAACAGAACTGCGGGCCCGCATCATCAACGCCTTTGGTCTTTTTTTTTTTTTTGCTTTACGTCGCACCGACACAGATATGTCTTATGGCGACGATGGGACAGGAAAGGCCTAGGAATTGGAAGGAAGCGGCCGTGGCCTTAATTAAGGTACAGCCCCGGCATTTGCCTGGTGTGAAAATGGGAAACCACGGAAAACCATCTTCAGGGCTGCCGACAGTGGGACTCGAACCCACTACCTCCCGATTACTGGATACTGGCCGCACTTAAGCGACTGCAGCTATCGAGCTCGGTTTTGGTCAAATTGACAGCGACATGCTACGTCGGGTGTGGGACGAATTTGACTATAGAGTTGATGTGTGTAGAATCACTCATGGAGCACATATCGAGCACTAGCAGGCTCATAAAAAACTTTTTGAGTTTTTCTGTCTGTCTTTTTAATTTTGTATTGTCACAACAAATAATAAACAAACAGGATTTTTTTGAAATCGCTCCAATCATTTGTGCGCACCCTGTATGTGATCCATACAAGCATATCGCTTGAATGATAATCGAGATATGAGATGAGAAGAAGCTGGTCTTACATGCGCGACCTCCTCAATACAGCAAGTAGCCCTTCTGCTTAGACATTTATGGTAAGGTGATTCTCCACGCCTTAAAAGACAGAACTAATAAAGTGCCCATTACGTATTGACTGCAGTACCAATGATTTACTGTCATTCACCAAATGCGTGTCATTGCTGTGCAAGTGAAATGCTTCCCAGGGATAACAATAGATATTGGAGGCAGCAGTGCTTCCTCACTTCTCTCCAGTGAGAAGCCTCATATAAAAGTGGAAGCAATGCCTGACTCAGTTAAGGGTAAGGGTATTCTATGCTATGCTAGACTGGAGAGAAGTAAGTAAGGAGGATTTTATTATGACAAGTTCCGCATTTAATTTAAGGAATTAAACACAATTTAAACATAGGCTAAATGTTTATATATTTTCGAATGTGATTTGATAGAATCTGATGATGTTCTTTCAAGAAGGAAATACGTCATTCTATTTTACGTATAATTCTGTTACTTCATGTTTTCTTTTTCAGGTATTTTCTACATGTATTTATTCAAAAATTCATTTCAGCAGATTGAAGAACCTAACCGTTATAAAATAACTTCTTATGTCATGAAGCACAATACGTCAAGGAAAATAAACCCGTAAATAAGTTATACATGAAACCAGAGCAAACCCCACGGCGCAACAGCCCAGAGGGGCCCTGGGCTACGAAGCGACCGCTCTTCACCCCGAAGGCCTGCAGACTATGTATGAGGTGTCGTGTGGTCGGCACGACGAAATCTTTCGGCCGTTATTTTCGGCTTCCTACGCCGGTGCTGCTATCTCACCATGAGATAGCTCCTCAACTGTATTCAAGTAGGGTGAGTGGACCTCAGACCAACACTCAGGTCAAGGTAAAGTTCCCTGACCTTGCCGGGAATCGAATCCTGGGCCTCCAGTTAGAGGCAGGCACGCTACCATACACCACGGAGCAGGCTGAACTTATACTCAGAATAATATGTACTTTCGAAACATAACGAAGTCTTTCATTTCAAAGTAAAAATGTATATATAATTAAACTTTTTTAAATTTTACAACTGGATATGCAGAATGTTTCCTCGTTAGATCTAAGGGCAATTAATTAAACAATTTTAACGAAACAAGGACATAGTTTTAACCACTGTTTTGTATCATATGACGAAATATATCGACTTGGTTAAGTGATCTAATATTTTACTTTATCGCTTGAGAACTTCACGCTTGATTTGGTTTCTCTATATAGACACCTAAGAATGAAAAATTTCGTAAAACGACTTGTTTCTGAAATCGTAATAATTGCACTGCCCTCCATAGACCGGTGTGTACACCACGTATATGTGTGTAGGCAAAATTTATAATATTGTGAAATACATTTTTGCTATTGACAATTAATAAGCCTTTTAGATTTATCTGTGTGTAATAATGCTTATGTAATAAAATAGAACAACCGATGAAAGATCAAAGAGTCAAATTACCTTACAGTTACTTAGATAAAGTAATATTTTCAAGTAAGTATAATAATAATAATAATAATAATAATAATAATAATAATAATAATAATAATAATAATAATAATAATAATAAAGGCGTGTGTCCTCCAGAGAGGACTGATGCAGGTCTTCCGTTTGACGCCGTATAGGCGACCTGCTCGTCTGTAAGGATGGGGCCTCATATAAAATATCTGAAATCTAATGTTTAAGACGTCACAAATACCCAGCCCCTGAGCGATAAGTATTAAGTAATGAGAGTTAAAATCCCCAACCCGACCTGGAATAGAACCCGTGGCCCCTTGGAACAAAGGCCAACCCTCTAACCATTTAGTAAAACTTATATTATTTCCACATTTCATGCAATATTAGTTATTATACATTAGAGTCTCCTAAAGTATATTGAAATACAAAGAAAACCTCGTAATTTTTATCCACCACTCGTATATCCAGTGACAGGCCTATTGAGTATTTTTTTTAATAGTTTGAATGTTTATAAACTGTTAAGCAATATAATCATCAATAAACCTATTAATTCCTTGGTGTTAATATGCATTAAAGATTGCATTGTGCATAAATGTGTTGATGACAGACAGCTCAACAAAGAGAGGCTTGTTTGTTATGATAAGTAGGTCTTAAGTTCTTTCCTGTCGAAAGAAAATGTCAGAAAAACAGAAACATTCATTACAGTTAAAGAGTAATCGAATTCATTTGTGTGGTCGGTTGGTCGTTGTTATTCTTCTGGTACCAAGATAGCACGTTCGATCCCAGCTGAGTTCAGATGCATTGAAGGGTTAATCATTGGTTTCCGGCACGTTGTAAAGCTCCGGTGGGACTAAATTCTAATACCATGGCGAGGCTTAACATTTTTAGCAACTGCAGGGACTTTAAACATATAATACAACTTGTTTTACGTCGCATCGACACAGACAGGTGATAAGACTTAGGAGTGCGAAGAAAGCACCCGTGGCCTTAATTAAGGTACAGCCCCAGCAGGGACGTTAAACAAACATTAGTAACAGTAAAAATGTAAAAAAAATATTCAAATTGAATTTTGGGGGCTGGTTATGTAGCTGTAGGCTAGTATTCAGAAGACGATGGGTTCGAATCCAATCGTCGGCAGCCCTAAAGATAGTTTTCTTTCATTTTCTATTATTATTATTATTATTATTATTATTATTATTATTATTATTATTATTATTATTATTATTATTATTTTCTATAGGCGAATTCCGAGCTGCACAGTAATTAAAACCACGACCGTTACTTTCCTACAGCGCCGCAAACCATCAGATGTCAGTGCCACGTCAAACATTTTATAACATAGATAGTGGATTTTAGGAGTAAGTATGATATTTTAAAAACCAGCATTTCCAAGACGAAAATGATATCAGTAGGTAGAAAACCTAAGCAGACTGAACGCCAGGTAGGAAGTATGAAACTGGAACAGTTGGATTATTTCATGTAAGAAGGACGTGTATTCTCTCAGGATGGTAGTATACTAAGGGCCGGGCTGAGTGGCTCAGACGGTTAAGGCGCTGGCCTTCTAACCCCAACTTGGCAGGTTCGATCCTGGTTCAGTCCGGTGGTATTTGAAGGTTCTCAAATACGACAGCCTCGTGTCGGTAGATTTACTGGCGCGTAAAAGAACTTCTGCGGGACTAAATTCTGGCACCTCGGCGTCTCCGAAGACCGTAAAAGTAGTTAGTGGGACGTAAAGCATATAACATTATTATTATTATTATTATTATTATTATTATTATTATTATTATTATTATTATTATTATGAGTATACTAAGGTGGAGCGAAGTAATGCCGTGAGCTCCCATTCTCGATCAACATCGTTCTGAAAGAAGTCAGTTGCCACGAGCTTGAAAGTATCGAAAATATCTGCAGATGCGAATAACAGTAGGAATGTACTGGGCAAGTTGGCCGTGCGGTTAGGGGCGCGCAGCTGTGAGCTTGCATCCGGGAGATAGTGGGTTCGAACCTCATTGTCGACAGCCCTGAATATAGTTTTCTGTGGTTTCCCATTTTCACAGCAGGCAAATGTTGGGGCTGTACCTTAATTAAAGCCATGGCCACTTCCTTCCAACGCATACGCTTTTCCTATCCTATCGTTGCCATAAGACCTATCTGTGTCGGTGCGACGTAAAGACAATTCTAAAAAAGAAAAAAAAGTGGGAATGCACTCGGAATGAAGAAAGGCTAAGTTACGAATAGCGGTGTAAGGGTAGCATGCCTGTCTCTTTCCCGGTGGTCCCGGGTTCGATTCCCGACCAGCTTAGCGATTTTTACGTGGATCTGAGGTTGAGGTCCACTCAACCTACGTGCTTACAATTGAGGAGTTGTCTGACGGTGAGATAGCGGCCCCGGTCTAGAAATCTAAGAATAACGGCCGAGAAGATTCGTCGTGCTGACCACACGACACCTCGTAATTTGTAGGCCTTCGAGCTGAACAGCGATCGCTTTGTAAATCCTTCGGGGCTGGTGCGCCATATTTTTTTAGGTTACGAATGAATTCGATGGATAAAGCTGAACGTATAAACCGGTTTTGGTGGTGGTCTCACAGGAGGCGAATGGAGGAGGATAGATTACAATGGAGAACACTGGACTCGGCCATGGGGGATACGAAGAGTACAGGGAGATACATGAGACGATGGTTAGACTGAGCTCTTAATCTATATATATAAAATAACTTGTCCTGACTGACTGACTGACTGACTGACTGACTGACAGATTCATCATCGCCGAACCAAAACTACTGGACATAAAGAAATGAAACCTTGGGGATACATTTATATTAAGACGTAGGTGCTCGCTAAGAGAGGATTTTTGGATATTCCGTCGCTAAGGGTGTGAAAAAGGGTGCTGAAATTTTAAAATGAGTGTATCTATTTCTCAAAACTTTAAAAGTTTACAGATGTAAAAATTGGTATTTAGACCCGTCTTTAAAAATAAGGAAACACGTATTTTTTTGTTTTCGGAAAATCCCAATAGGAGGGGTGAAAAAAGGGTGAAAAATTGGTTGAATGCCTTTAATCAGGATACTGGTACTTATATCTCAGAAACCGAAGATATTACAGACCTGAAAATTGGTACTTTTGATCTCTTTTAAAAATAAAGAAACATGTATTTTTTTGTTTTCGGAAAATCCCAATAGGAGGGGTGTAAAAGGGTGAATAATGAGTTGAATGCCATTATTTTAATTAAGCTACTGATATCTCAAAAATGAAGATGTTACAGACGTGAAATTTGATATTTGGATTCTGCTTTAAAGTAAAGAAACACGTATTCTCGAAAAATCCAATGAAAGGGGGTGGGGGGGGGGGTGAAAGAATTGAAAAATTAATTGACTTAATTGTATGAGAATACTTACGTCTAATAAAAACTAAAGTTGTTACAGACGTGAAAATTGGTATTTGGATCTCCTTTAAAAACAAAGAAAACGCGTTTTCTTTAGGGGAGGGGGGTAGGAGTGTGAAAGGAAGTGAAAAAAGTGAATTATTTTTATGGGGATACTTATATCTCAAAACTGAAGGTAACAGACGTGAACATTGGTATTTGGAATCCCCTTTAAACATAAAGAAACATGCCTTTCTGTTATTTTTGTGGGGGGGGGGGGTAAATAAACTTAACGGCGGTGGGATGTAAAAGGAGGTGAGAATAGTTGATTTTACTGTTCATAATGTACTTATAAGGAGCCTCCGTTGCTCAGGTGGCAGCGCGCCTGCCTCTCACAGCTGGGTTATGTGGTTCAAATCCCGGTCACTCCATGAGACATTCGTGCTGGACAAAACGGAGGCGGGACAGGGTTTTCTCCGGATACTCCGGTTTTCTCTGTCATCATTCATTCCAGTAACACTGTCCAATATCATTTCATTTCATTTATTATTTATTATCCATTGCCCCAGAGGAGTGCGACAGGCTTCGGCAGCCGGCACAGCTCCTATTGCCGCCGCCAGATGGGGGCTTTATTCATTCCATTCCTGACCCTGTGGAATGACCGGAAACAGGCTGTAGATTTCCGATGTACTTATTCTGATCATAAACCGATCATTTTTTATCTTTCCTGGGTTCGTTTTCAAGAGCCATCTTATTCTTCGGAGAACGTTCTTAGATTACAGTACATTCTCATGGCATATAAATAAAAATTTAAACACCTTTGAAACAAACGATAGGAATGAGATTGACCGTCCAATTGTTCACCTTTATAATAAGGTCTTAATGCACGGAATATGTCATTCGTATCACCAGAAATCCCACACACTTGGCTACGCGCGACAATGGTGCGGGTCACAACAATGACAGTGGCAGCGGTCTTGCATCTTGCTCTGGGGTCCAGAACATCTATAATAATAATAATAATAATAATAATAATAATAATAATAATAATAATAATGTTCTGGGCCGTCGTCAAATGTGCAGACCGCGCTGGAAACGGGTCCTGGACGAGTAATGACTAAGAATGCAGTCCAGCCGCGGGTTCAGTACCGCCAAGGCACCCAAGAGGACACCACGCCGGATCTCCACAAGGATTTGATCCATATTAAAAATTCTTATAGGAAAAGATGGCAAAGATTTAGCGACCCAACTGACCGGGTGGAATACCTGGACCTAGCCCGGGAAGTACGAAATCGATTGCTGGAAAGAAAGATTGTAAAATGGGAGGGAACTTGCCGTAATCTATTAGAAAACGAGTCAGATCGCGAATTTTGGCGGATTCTCTCAGATAACCAGTCAGATCGCGAATTTCGGCGGATTAGATATAAAACAATAAGCATTCAATTATAAATTTCAGTATAATACCGTAGCGAAGCACGGGTATCTTGCTAGTGATTTAATAAAATGAGTTGTGGAACTAAACAAGGCTACGGAGCCAGTAGGGAATAGAGGATTGTGGCGACGCATAGTTAATTCACAGGAGCTTGCAAGCATAATATTATATTATCAAGATGTGTGTATTTATTTAAATATGCGCAGTGTGTATGTCAGTGGTGTTATCTGGATTATTATTATTATCGTTATCACACAGAAATTGCCATTATTATATTTATAAAGTAGCATCCACATCAGAGATACAAGTAACACCGGACCTACAGTTTACATGGAATCCCCGGACGTGAGTTTTCACTTCAAACATTCCAGATGTATACGTCGAGAACCGAACCACGACCGCCTTGGTGAGTAATTTGTGACTCAGAAGGTAGAGTGCTGACTTTCTGAACCCAGGTTGATGGGTTCCATCCAGGCTTGTTCCAATGATATTTGAATGGACTCCAAATAGGTCTACGCTAGCCACTTTTCGGCGCGTGAAAATAAACTCGTGTGAGGAAAAATTGTGACCTCTGGCATCTCTGAAAACAGCAGAACTAAATAGTGGTATTTAAATAAATAAAATTCTAGTTATAGTCACGTCAGCTTTGTATTTTTTGACCCTAACATCGCCAGGAAAAGTAAACTGTCTTTCAATCATTATTTCCGAATCTCGGCAATGAGAAACTAAAAAAAAAAAAAAAAAAAGAATATTTTACAAACATACGGCTGCAGCCTAGGTCAGGGACGGCGAACCTATGATACAGAAACATGACTTCTGTGGCACGCAGCACAACATACTAACATATTTTAGTGTCCTTTACATGTAATAAACAGGTCGAAAATCTAGCAACGCAGCATATCGTTGGCTTACTTCTAAAACCTCGTATGTGACAATGCTCTTCCTATCCATTATATTCCTCCCAGTGACATGTGTATATGTAGTCCATCAGAACAATTTTCGTAGTGTTCATTTTCCTATGCTAAAGTGTAAAGGAAAATGGGTCTTACCATACCGTATTGTAGGGATGTTGTTTTCATGGCGAATTTAAGCACTCCTACAGTTTAAAGTATTTAAGGTTCATTTTACTTTACACATCAGCATAGGAAAATGAACACTACTAAAATTGTTCTGATGGACTGTACATCCATATGTGGCTGCGAGGCGTGACCAGTCTTAAGGAAGAAAATGGATAGGAAGTGCATTGGGAGATACGAGGTTTTAGAAGTAAGCCATCGATATATACCTTAATTTAAATACTTTAAAAAAAATCAGTGATGTTTGCAAAATAACATCATGAAACATTCAGTGGAATGAATTTATATGTAACGCAAAAGTTAAGGACACCTGCATATTTAATGAACATGATTCCTGCCCTCAAACTTTCAGTCCCAGGCATACTATTGTTTACAGGGAACTAGAACATATTTAGGGGAACATTTGCTGAAATTTTCATTAAAGTATCGCTCTTTGTTTCGAAGTTATTGAAGTTCTTGTTTATAATAATTGGAAAGAAAATAGCTATATTTAATTCTTGAGGAGATCTGGACAGTACAATATGGGTATTACAGTAATAATTTTTGTTGTGGAGAAATACAAATATCTATAGAATATTATAATTGTAATAGAGAGACAGAATATATTTCCATTTAAAAATATCCCCCGTTTTATAGCTCACAACAGAACCACAGAAACTGGTAAAAAGCAAAACATTCCTTGACCTTGGATGGATACGAGACCTCTCAAGCTACCGAGATCATGTGTCTGTTATGTTGTAGCGGGATATCTACAGTACAACGTAACACAAAAAACGATCTCTGTAGTTTCAGGGGCCTCCTATCCAGCCAAGGCCAAGGAATGTTTGTTCTTTTACCACGTTCTGTGATTCTATTGCGAGCTATTAAACGGGGGACATTTTTAAATGGAAACATATTCAGTTGTTCTATTACAGTTATAAATATTGTTCAGGTACCTGTGTTTCTCCATAACAAAGATTATTAATGCAATCCCCATATTGTACTGTCCACATCTCCTGAAGCATTAAAAAAAAAAAGCTGTTTTCTTTCCAACAATTATATATTAAAAACACAGTAACTTCAAAACAAAGTGATATTGTAATATCAATTTTTAGCAAATGTTCCTCTAAATATGTACTACTTCCTTGTAGAACCTTGTGAACCTGAGACCAAGATTTTAAGGACAGGAATCATGTCCATGAAATGTGCAGGTGTCCGTAAATTTTGGTAAGACCTGTAATACATAAATGAAGTGAAATGAGGGGGTTTCATTATGATTTTGAAGGAAAATAACGGGTGGCACACTAGATAGTAAAAAAGTAATACACAAGACCTTAATTGACACGTTAGTCGAAAGAGGTTTGCCATCCCTGGCCTAGTTGCAGCTGGCACTTTCCACATACATACGCCTACAGTCTAGCTGCAGTTGGTATTGTTGATGACTTCAATGCAACGTCCCATCTCCCTTTGCTATCACACATCAGTAACGGCAGTAGTAAGAGCGATACAGAATAAACGCATATCGTTCACTTCCTGTGTGACTATTTCATTTTATTGTGTTGGGAGAGAGACAGTTAAGTAAGGCTCCCCCATTTCTATGTGAATGAGTCTGCAACTTCCAACTCCCTGACCGACACAACCCTTCCCTACGGCAGCTCTCAGCCTAGTGCGACCCCCTGCCGCCACAACGAGTACGACGCTTACCCCCTCCCCTCCTCTTTAAAATCCGCCGCCCCGCCATTCCGGCGACAGCAACGCACGCGCACAATCCGCTGCCGCCATCTTGACGGGCGCCGGCGCTTCCACGCGTGACGTCATCCCACATGAGGAAAAGAAGAAGAGATAGAAAGAGAAAAAGGAAGCATGTCACGTGATAGCTCTACGACTCAGAGAGGGGGTGTCAAGCAGAGACGAAGAGAGATAATGTGAAAGACATATGTAAAAAGATTGGAATGGAAGAATAAATGCTCAAAAAAAGGGACGCGCAGAGGGGGGTGAGGGGGTAGGTATACAAAAAGAAGAAGAGAAAAAATGGGCATACATTTATTTTGTAAAACAAAAACATAAAAATGTATATAAATTGACGGGAAAACGACAAGGAAGACAATTTCACGCTTAGTGAGGAAAGAAGAAATTAAATTCCCGTGGCTATCCTCACGATGTTTCTTTACGAGACACTCCCTTGGATCTGATGGGACAATAGCTAACCGTAAATCACGTACCGGCCTACTCTTCCAGATGTTATCCCCAAAACACTTCTTCTTTTCTTTCTTTCTGGTCGACACCTCGTACCCACCTAATCATGTCTGGACAGGAATTAATATTTTATTCACATACAGAGGTTTTTGTATGTACGGAATAAGTAGAGGAGTAACAGAAAATAATGAAGAGATTTAAAATTTTGGATGACGGATTCATCCATGCAAGACTCAAACCAATTTGAACGAATTCTCAATAATTAAACGGCCAAAAACAAGGAATGTTTTTCAAATACAGAATCCGTCATTTAACAGTGCGTGGAATTCGAGCCACATACCGATGACTATTCATTTCGAAAATCTCAAATGCAATAGGCTTAACTGAGACACTGAATCAAGTTGATGAGAGGTCAACGAACGGGTCAAATTTGACCATTTTAAGAAGTAGATTAACAGGACGAATGCTGAGATACCCAGTATTTATTTAGTTGTGTTTTGACGGAAATCTAGAGGGCAACATTGATAGGGAAAGGACAACACATGAATAAGGAAACAATATTTTTTTAATTTTTTTTAGCTAGTTGCTTTACGTCGCACCGACACAGATAGGTCTTATGGCGACGATGGGACAGGGAAGGGCTAGGAGTGGGAAGGAAGCGGTCGTGGCCTTAATTAAGGTACAACCCCAGCATGTGCCTGGTGTGAAAATGGGAAACCACGGAAAACCATTTTCAGGGCTGCCGACAGTGGGGTTCGAACCTACTATCTCCCGAATACTGGATACTGGCCGCACTTAAGCGACTGCAGCTATCGAGCTCGGTGGAAACAATTTTGACTAGATGTACGGTGTAATAAGTTTTTTTTTTTTTGCTAGGGTTTTACGTCACACCGACATAGATAGGTCTTATGGCGACGATGGGATAGGAAAGGGCTACGAGTTGGAAGGAAGCGGCCGTGGCCTTAATTAAGGTATAGCTCCAGCATTTGCCTGGTGTGAAAATGGGAAACCACGGAAAACCATTTTCAGGGCTGCCGATAGTGGGATTCGAACCTACTATCTCCCGGATGCAAGCTCACAGCCGCGCGCCTCTACGCGCACGGCCAACTCGCCCGGTGGTGTAATAATTGCATAATGATAAAGAGGTTGGGTGACATGGCTTTGTTTTTGTGCTGGCAATTAGACATCCCACTTACACAGAGGCTTTGGGCGACGATGGGAGCGAAAAGGTTAGGACTAAGAAGGAGGTGGCCGTGGTCTTCATTATGGTACAGTCCCGAAATTCTCATGGTGTGAAATGGGAAACCACAGAAAACCATTTTCAGAGCTCACGATGGTGGACCTCGAACACTACTACGTAATCATTTCCCTCGGTAGTTCGACATGAATATCAGCGTCAGACTAGTCTGTCGACTAACGTCCTAAGCAACAAAATTAATATCAGTTGGAATAGTAGGTGCTTTCTGAGAAGAAAAAAACACGATACTACAGTACTATTATGATGTAAGGAGATTCTATGTGCACTTCCTTACTTCAGAAATTAAGGCGAATATCATGTAGAGAAATACCATACTCTCCTGTTCGGAGGAATACCGAGGTTCACTTTGAGGTTTAAGTTCGCAGTCCTTACCGCTACGACATGCTGGTTTTACTGATAATTCCACCGAACGTCGCCGAGATAGGACTCTCTGGATGACCATCAAGGCAGTGAATCATAATTTCAAGCCCTCTTTCGGATTCCACGCCTTTAATGAGGTGTAAATATCACCACATAGTCTCCGGGATTTGAACACTGGTCACCACGTTGGGAAGACAGCATCTAAGCCGCAGACCTAATCATATCTCTACTCTCATGATTTGGCCCTATTATATTATTATTATTATTGTTATTATTATTATTATTATTATTATTATTATTATTATTATTATTATTATTTTATTATTATTATCTCGGCAACTTAATTCTATTGAATTTTCATGTGATTATCTTATATTCCCGGTGGATAAAAGGTAGAAGACATTACGTAAAATATCACGTGGCGCCCTATGGGCGACCTGCGCGTCTGTGAGGGTAGGGCCCTGCTAAGATGAATTGTAATGCTGAAGGCGGCAAAATTACGCAGCCCTCAAACTAGAGGAATTAATCAATTAAAGTCAAAATTCTTGACCCGATCGGCGAGAATAGTACCCCGGACCTCTTGGACAAAAGTCCAGCATGCTAACCTGTTAGTGATGGGACCGGACAATAATAGTAATAATAATAATAATAATAATAATAATAATAATAATAATAATAATACATTTCTCTTTTACTATGATCTGACAGGTTGTTTGATGTTTGTTTCAGGATATATGCCCATCTTACGCTTGCAATCTACCTGAGGGAACAACAATGGCTTGAAACACCAGCTTGCAGTTCCAGATGTTCTCCGCAAAGCTCCGCTTTGTTCTGCAAATGGTATCTCATGTAAAAAAAGTAATAATTAATTCTGAATTTTATTTCGTGAAGTTCTAAACGAATTTTCTATTAATATTAATGATGTTACAGGAAATCCATGGAAAGGAACTTTTTAATTAGTCGGCAAATATTTGTAAAAACTTGAATTAATTTGCAATTGAAAAATTGCACTATGCAAATCAGTGCTGTGGAAGAGTTAAGGCAAATAATGAAAATCTGGACTAACATAAAGCATGTCGAATTAATTTTAATGAACAAATATTTTATTTTTCGAAAAAAAACCCAGTTTTAATTGAGACAAGCAGTAGTAGCCAGAATTAAAATCCCTCGATTGCCTAGGGAAATGACGAGTTAGTATTTATACAATTACAAAAGAAAAGTGTTCTTACAAAACATTCTGCAAAGTAATCACCAATCAAACTCAAGGTATTTCCTAACTTTTCATTTGTGATGAGCACTCACCAATAGCATAATCTGCAGAACAAGGAAATGTGTGCTGAATATCCCTGAAGTTTGAAGGAGAGGATAGAGGTAGCTAAAAATAAGAGCCGGGATTCCTTAAAAGTAGAAAGGTGCAAGGTGCCAAAATGAAACATTCGAGATACAGTAATGTATGCAAATTAATGTTACCATAAGAATACTTTTATACAGACAGAGTTCATATTTATGTTCCTGGTAAATAACTGGTGTGTAGGCCTACATTGAGTTACAGTTTACCGAGCGATGGAGCCAAGCTTTGTATTCTGGTGACTACCCGATGTGGGGTTTGAACTTCCAATAATGCAGGCCGCATATCTTCCATTGTTATGATCTTGAACTGTAAAGCTGCTTGCTTTCAATAATGATTATTTTTGTTTTTTGTCGGACTGAGTGGGTCAGACGGTTGAGGCGCTGGCCTTCTGACCCCAACTTGGCAGGTTCTATCCTGGCTCAGTCCGGTGGTATTTGGAGGTGCTCAAATACGACAGCCTCGTGTCGGCAGATTTATTAGCACGTAAAAAAACTCCTGCGGGACTAAATTCTGGCACCACGGTATCTCCGAAAACCGTAAATAAGTAGTGGGACGTAAAGCCAATAATATTAATAATGATTTTTACCTAACGAGTTGGCCGTGCGTTTAGGGGCGCGCTGCTGTGAGCTTGCGTTCGGCAGATAGTGGGTTCGAACTGCATTGTCGGCAGCCCTGAATATGGTTCTGTGGTTTCCCATTTTCACACCACTTTAATTAAGACCACTGTTGTTTCCTTCCCACTCCTAACCCTCTTCTAATCTATCATCGCCATTAGGACCTAGCTGTGTAGGTGCGGGATAAAGCCAATTATCAAAAAATAAATATATTACAAGAGGCCTTAGGTTATGGAATACACTAATTGTAAAGAGAGGTCATACGCCTTAATAATAAGATTTAGGGAATAAGATTAATAGAGAGAGGAAGACGAGCAAGAGGTTTACTGGAAGTATTGAACTGAAGATGTCATCCGATGGTTCTACGTGAGGGCTAGGTAGTATTGCCATCAGTCGTCAGATAGGAAGAGCAATGGTTCCTGACGCGAACATAAAAGTTTCGAGCCCTCAACCAGGCTGACGAGGCAGCCAAAGAAAAGAAAGGACCATTTACGAAACTGTCCACAATATCTTCATGATTTATAGAGTATTCGTCATGAGAAATGACTATAGGCATGCTTTTTTTTGCATTAACAATAAACGCGACAGAAAGTACTTTGAAGCGATTTTGAAATATCTTAACGAATCATGTGATTCTGGTTAAGAAATTAGTGATTTTGTTTTCGCAAAATTACAGCTAATTAAAGCGAAAAGGCAAGTTTGAAGCGAAATTGACTTATTTTGCGTTAAGTGCGAAAATACAGCGAAATGCATGGAAAATAACGATCTTGAAATTGTACTCCAATATCACGTGTGTGAAGGGAAACAGAACACAAAATAAGGAATTCTAATTTCGACAGAAGTATCACTTCGTATTAACAGTCTGTAAAATCCCTTAGTGGTACGGCCATACAGAGTGAAAGCTACGGCCATGAAGAGTGAAAAGGCAATTTGTTATTAATCTTGTCTAGGGCTATATTATAGTTCTAATCAAGATTATATAAGGAATAATGAATGATTATCAATATTGTTTCTCTTTGTCTATCCACCTTTCACATACATATTAACAAATCTCACGAATTAAACTTTTTAAGAATAGGAATGGATTAAATCGAAATTAAAGCGGTGAGGACAGTCCTATTTCGCTAAATAACGCGAAAAATTGTTTCCTCTTCGTGAAAACGAAAATTAATGAAAAAAAAATCATGCTTCTAGAAATGGCCGGTAGAGAGTGTACTGTTTGGTAGCAGAGGCAGCATCACCAACTTCATATGAGCTCATCTCATGAGACTGAACGAGTTGGCCAGGCGGTTAGGGTAGCGTAACTGTGAGCTTGCATTAGGAAGATGTTGGGTTCGAATCCTAACCTCAGCAACTCTGAATACCATTTCCTTTTTTTTCCATTTTCACACCAGGCAGATGCTGGGGCTGTACCTGAATTAAGAGCACGGCCGCTTCCTTCCCTATCCTAGCTCTTCCCCATCCGTATGTCACCGGAAACCTACGATGTGCTACCAAAAAGAAAAAAAAGTAATCTGGTGACTTGGGATTTCCATTGAAAACTCACTTAACATCTTACATTTTCAATTCTGTTTTTTAAAAATACTGATTTTTTCAAATCAAGTTTTTTATAACTGTGAATCAATATTGCCAGTAGGTCTAATCGTTCTCTAACTATGCATGTCAGGTCAGAGTAAGAAAACACTGAAATTCATCTGACGACACTTGGTTTCGCACCGACACAGATAGGTCTCAAGGGAACTACTGCGTAGGAAAGGGCTAGGAGTTCGAAGGAAATGTCCGTGTCCTTGCTTAAGGTACAGCCGCAGCATTTTCCTGGTGTGGAAAACCATGGAAAACAATTAATTTGCAGGTTTGCCGAGAGTGGTGTTCGAACCCACTATCTCCCGAATGCAAGCTGACAGCTACGTGACTCAAACCGCGCAGCCACTACCTCAGTTCTCAAGACCACCACTGATCTCCCATTTTATATTAGCTGTTGTGATTTTCTTTGATAATATACCTAGGTATATATTATATTGTATTAACGTAAGTAAAGCAACATAAACCACACCAAAACCAAACCCCATGGCACTACAATCCTTGAAGGGCCTTGGCCTACCAAGCGACCGCTGTTCAGTCCGAAGGCCTGCAGACTACGAGGTGTCGTGTTGTCAGCACGACGAATCCTCTCGGCCGTTATTCTTGGCTTTCTAGACCGGGGCCGCCATCTAACCGTCAGATAGCTCCTCAATTCTAACATGTAGACTGAGTGGACCTCGAACCAGCCCTCAGGTCCAGGTAAACATCCGTGACCTGGCCGGGAATCGAACCCGGGTCCTCCGCGTAAGAGGTAGGCACGCTACCCCTACACAATGGGGCCGGCAAGTAAAGCAACATACTTCAGTTCAATATAACTTGATGAAGTCGTTGTCGGTCGATATATTGACTTTTACTAGAAAATAATTAATACTGGTCTGTAATTAGAATTATTCAGCGTACTTGACAGTGAGTTACGGACTGGATTATGTATGCAAATAGCTGTGCAATTAACAAGTCTCTTTTCATATTTGTGTGATGACTTTGCCTTCTTCAGTGATATTACAGATGATATTACTAACAGGTTTTATTTTGACATTAAATTTCACTTTCGGTATTTGTCGATGGTTTCCTATTAAAACGTTTCTGGGGTTGTATAGAAATGGTAATCGATAAAGTAATCGTGAACTGGATAAGTGGCACTATCATTTTTAAATTTCCTTGCGCACGTACTGAATATTTGTTGACTTAAAAATGTGTTTCCCATTTCTAGCTTCTTTTCAATATGGTTTAATATTGCATAGGGAAGTTGTCATTATTCGCAACTCAATGGTACTTTTATTGTATTAGATGAACACAAAATATATATGTTAAATCATGTTACGATAATTGTGAGAAAAAATCATAAAATGTATTTTGACTTCTGAGTGAGCAAATACTCTTAAATCACCCTAAAATTAAATAATACTTGGAAAACAAGTTGCATCGCATCAGCACAAGGAACACAGATATATTGCTGTTCTTGCGTATTTCCATCATTCAAGGAAGACTTTGAAGGCCTGGAAAATAAAGAGGTGTGAACATTATTAAACTCAGAGGAGAAGATAAAAAATAAAATTGCCGTAGTTCTTTATTTTGCTCTAACTTGTCTTTCTAATTTGTGCCACGGGATTTCCCAGCTTTCTTTCAAATATTAATCCGGTCTCCTAAATACCGTATTATACGCATTTCTTTAAATATTACGTTGAAATTAAATATTTCTGTTTGGTCTGTTGATAATCGTAAAATATCAGTTCTCAACAGGTTGAATAATAAATAGTACAAAGCTCAGCGAATTATACCAGTGCTCAAGTAAAGCAAAATATCACATAACACTTCATGTCATTTTTACTAATTACACTCAAAAGAGGAATTAAAAATCCTCAACATTGGAATTTAGTATTGATACAGGTGTCTCTCGACTATAATGTCATATGTGATGTAGTTGAAAGAAAATACAACTTCCCTTCTATAAATTTATCTTAAACACACAACAGTAAAAACGTGAAAAACCTCCACAGCAGCACAAAAGATTTACGATCATTTTTGTGGGCAAGCACGTAATAGGTAATGCGACAGCGGAATTAATCAAATACTAGCGTTGAGTCTAATAATTCTCACACCTCTGTAATTTTAAATGCACAAATTCCTGTTAGAGATTGAAAGAATGAATATGGCGAATAGGGCCTATCGAAATTGTTTCGCATATCTTTGTGAAAATCTATTAATATTATTGCAATTATTGTTGTCCGAGGGGAAAATACAAATAAATAATAATAAAGCCATCCCCGCGGTATTTTGACCGTGCAGAGATAGCATGTTAATTGATGGCTCTAGTTGTAAGAGCAATAGAGAAATCAATGCTAATATAAGGGGCGTAGGCATGGGGGGGGGGGGTTACTGAGAGTTAGACCCCTCAATTGGAATTTTTACAAAAAAAAATGTAGACAGAAACTGACAATAAACAAGTGAAGGACGACTCAATGGATTAGTTCTTTTGAATATTCACAGAGACGTAAGTGTGAAACCAACAAATGTCTTCCTATTTTCTAAGAAGCCTCGAAAGTTGGATTTTAGATTGTAAACTGAATATGCTATTCGCCATAAAACTATCCACCTTGATCATATTGTTGCTGTTCTGTGTTTTAATGCAAGACTTTCTTAGTATACCGTTACTGTAATCTGAATATCAACATAATACTTGTATCAGTAGCCTCCGTGGCTCAGACGACAGCGCGTCGGCCTCTTACCGCTGGATACCGTGGTTCCAATCCCGGTCACTCCATGTGAGATTTGTGCTGGACAAAGCGGAGGCGGGACAGTTTTTTCTCCGGGTACTCCGGTTTTCCCTGTCATCTTTCATTCCAGCAACACTCTCCATTATCATTTCATAGCATTTATCACTCATTAATAAATCACCTTGGGAGTGGCGACCCCATTATAACAACAGCCTATATATATGTTACATTAATTACATCCCTGACCCGGTCAATGACTGGAAAACAGGTTGCAGATTTTCATTTTCATTTTCACTTGTATCAGTGTACTTATGACACTCATGCATGCGCACACCTCACACGTACAAGCACCTTCACTATGTTCTATAATCATTTTGAAAGCATAACCTCCCACCACCACCACCACCACCACCCTAATTGGTCGATCCTGCCTATGCTAGTGGCTGATATAAAGGGAGGAAGTTCAAAACTGGAAACGGTGAATACCTTTCGTTGTTCAGGAAGTACAATCACTGAAGATACTAAATGTTCCAATGAAATCAGGAGAGATATAATAATAGCCAAAATAATCTTTCAGCAACAAATTTAGCACAATTGGTAAACGAAAATGAAAGAAAACAGCTGGAAGCTGTAAATGTAGATGTAGTGGAGGATGATAAGAAGAAGTTCGAGAGAAACAGAAAAGAAACATCCGACGTTTTGAAGGAGATTGAAGAAAATACAAAATTACTTATAAGGATGGGAAAAAGGGAAATGAAATGTACTGTATGATGCGTAATTACGTTTGGATACAAAAGACGAAACAGGAGAGGAAATTCGTGGAAGAAATGCCTGGAAGAGCCAGATGGGTTTTAGAATTTATGGTGAGCTGAAGATGGCAGTAGAAGATACGAGCCTCGAGTTGCAGTGATATTATTATTATTATTATTATTATTATTATTATTATTATTATTATTATTATTATTATTATTATTATAAAATGCATTATGATTGGGCTATTACTCGATGACAATGTTTGCAAACAATAGAATGAAAATGTTTTTTAAATTAAATGTAATGTAATTCGGAACGATACTCTACAGATAACATATAGGCCTATTATAACTTATAAAAGTCCGGCTCCATGGCTAAATGGTTAGCGTGCTGGCCTTTGATCACAGGGGGCCCGTGTTTGATTCCCGGCAGGGTCGGGAATTTTAACCTTAATTGGTTAATTTCTCTGGCACGGGGGTTGGGTGTATGTGTCGTCTTCATCATCATTTCATCCTCATCACGACGCGCAGGTCGCCTACGGGAGTCAAATCAAAAGACCTGCATCTGGCGAGCCGAACTTGTCCTCGGACACTCCCGGCACTAAAAGCCATACGCCGTTTCATTTCATTTCATTTCAACTTATACTGAAAATATTCAAAATAACTAAGCACCAAGGAAAGAGATAAAATAATCTCTATAGGTCGACGCCCCGAACAAATAGCATTTATTTTAAAGCACTAAGGAAAGGAATTATAGAAAATCAAAAGGAAGAGATAATTTTAACTGTAGATTGTTAGTTTGCGATTGTTGAACAAAAAGTTTAAGGAATAAACAGAAGCAGGGGCTGCCTGACCGAGGCGGTAAAGGCGTGCTCAGTTCGCCCGGAAGGACGTGGGTTCGAATCCCCGTCAGGAAGTCGTAAAATTTAAGAAACGAGGTTTCAACTTTCGGAGGTGCATATGGCCTTGAGGTTCACTCAGCCTACACCAAAAATACCAGGTAAATTCCTGGGGGCAAAGGCAGCCGGGCGTAGAGCTACCCACTCTACCCCATCACGTGCCGAGGTTAACAATGGTGGCAGCCTTTAACTTCCACTCCTCCAAGGACCTTCATGGCCTGTACGGAGGTGACTGTTTTTGAAACGGAAGCAGCGCTGGATCCATCTCGGCACCACAGTTTTATTAAGCATGTCTCATCGGTTTTAATCCCTTGCGGAATATGCGAATAATACAAGTTTTATTTCAAAGAATTATCAAAATTAAGACATAAATCACGATAAACAGACCGTTTCTCTTTTAGAGTTAAGCACTTTATCGGTTAGTGCGCTCAGTTTAACGACGTGAAACTAAAAGGTCTTCCTTAAACAGAGTGCATTGCAATAACTCCTTGACAATGTGTGAAATAATTGAGTTATTAACTGTAGAATACTGAGCACCGTTTATAGACATGGGATGTCTGTTGATAGAGAGTACGGTTTTGTAGACTATTAAAATGTATAGTTTTTACGATCCTCTTCAGCTAAACTACTGGAATGTTTTAGTAATATGCCAGTAGACAGAAAACTCGGATAAATCACAGTAGGTCTATATGCTGTTAGAAATGTTAGTTGTTTTAGACATATTAACCTAAATACATCGAACACGTAGATTGTAATTTGTTATACCAAATGTTACGAGAAAACCACGAACATTAGTCATTATTTAGCTGGGCTGTTAAGTCATGTGGACGACTATAACAAGGGTTTGTTTGAGCTTGACAGAATATTTGACTTGGTTTATAGAAATGTGAGGTTAAGAAACTTAATTCATTTGGAATGAAGTATGGATATTTTCTTCAGAATTGTTTGGCAAAGCTGATTAATTTTCTCATTTTTTTTAAGTTTCTTCGCTCTGTTTTGTGTTTTATTTATGTTAAGGCTTCATCCCTGTCGGGGAATTATAGTCTGTTATGTTATATGCTTAACCGGAGAATGGTTTGTACGCTGTGGTGATGGTGATTTTGGTGGGATAATATTATGTGTTTTGTGTGCATACCGTGGAATGCTGTCGAATGAAGTAAAGTTATTGTAAAATATTGTAAAACACGAAATCTTAAAAATATATGATCACTTTTCGGTTCTCTGGGATCTCTGGAAGCATCCTAGTTCATTTTTCGCTTTGACCAGGGTTTCAGAGGCAAATTTCCACTCTAGGACTGATCAGAAGTCTAATCTCAACCGCTCCTGCTAAATGAAGCAGGTGATTAGTCCTATTTAGGTACCAGAATAACGATTGATGGCAGAAGTAAGGAACACCTATCTTAAAACACAGATATGCATATTGAATTGAGGACTATGCAGGCATTTGTCCGGACATTTGTAAGGACGTTAAGTAGCCTAGGGCAAAAGGAAAAGCCTATGAAATATGAATTGTGATATTATCCAAGATGTTACCCAAGAATGCTGAAGGTGAAATGGATAGATCGTGTCACAAATTAACAGATACTGATTCAAAATGGTGAGGGGAACTACTTGACGAAATTTTACTAGGTGAAAAGATAAACTGATAGAACATATTTAGAGGCACGCGGAATTGTTCAGCTAATTTCTTGGGGAGTGGAGATGCCCAAGGTGTGATTGCGATAAACAAGTTAGATTATATTCAATCAGATGTAGGATGTGAATTACACAGAGATTAGAAAGTTGGCTCAGAATAGATTGGCACAGAGAGCTGTGTTGTGTCGGTTTATGGACTGATGACCCAAATGCAATATATAATATAATATAATATAATATAATATAATATAATATAATATAATATAATATAATATAATATAATATAATATAATATAAGCACTCTGAACCGAAAGCCAATATACTGAACACTCTGCCAAACAGTCCAACGACTCTGCCGTGAACAAAATATTTGTAATAACAGTATGGAGGAGTCATGGATTTTCAGAGTATATAGGCGAGGGGGAGGGGGAGGGGGAGCTGGAAAACTTTGAAAACCACCTTTCTAGAAGGTGCATAAGTATTATTTTGGCATTGGTGACTTATCACACTTCTCCAATGCTACTAAAACCGTAAAGTGAATCAATTATTATAACATTCCCCGACGTCCTTCAGAAATTTCACACCGAGCGTGTTGGCCGTGCGGTTAGCGGCCCGCAGCTGTGAGTTGCATTCGGGAAATAGTGGGTTCAAACCCCACTTGTCGGCAGCCCCGAAGTTGGTTTTCCGTGGTTTCCCACTTTCACTCCACGCTAATGCTGGGGCTGTATATTATTTAAGGCCACTGCCGCTTTCCTCTAACTCCTAGCCCTTTCCTATCTGATCGTCGCCATAAGACCTATCAGTGTTGGTGTGACGTAAAACAAATTGTAAATAAGGAAATGTCATGCACTGGAAATATTAATGACCATCATGATGCCACAGAGCGCCATTGGACTGGAGAAGGTTAAAGCTTTGTAGAGTTTTATGGTTTTTCAGGAAACTTGCGTACTATAGTACAGGTTACACATATTTCCTATTAACAGATTTTTACTTGCATTACTTACAAACCATCACTAACACTCTACGGGCGAGAAAAAACTGAGAGCAATTTGAATGCTCGGAGCAAATGTTGGCTGCTGATTCTTGCTTTCATATTCATGTGACAGAGGCAATGAAAGGTTACAGTACACACTGTGAATTGCAGGCAGCATATGTTCCGTACGTGTGTTCAACGAAAAAAGAACAGAAACTTTTGTGAGGATGCAAATATATATGTTGATTTTGTGTACAAAAATACTTGTCGTGAATAATAAATAGCTACATAGAGGTATTCCATGACGTACACGGAACATAAAATTCGACGCAGACTGATATGGTTAAAGCTTGTAGGACTTGACACGAACGCTATTGCTATTTTTTCCTTTGAGTGACAGAAGAAGTAAGATTCGCTAAAGAGTATGTAGAGCAAGTACAAATTTCGTATCAAATGGATTATACTTTACCGTGTAGTATGTATGATTTGGTCACCTGTAAATATAGGTTCTCGTAGGGACATTAATGTATCATTTTTCCGGACTGAATTTACTAACAAGAGTATAAGTATTTGTCGATGACTCCCAATGAAACAATGAAATGTTCACTCATGGGTATTGGCTCATACGTGGCCACAAAAAGTCTGACGCTCGAATCACAATTAATATTTGTAATTTTTTATAATGAAACGGTAAGCCCCAGTGATTGATTTCAATAATATAAAAAACTATAAGCCAGCCTCATTATATAAGGATTCACTCAGGAGTTCATAAAACTACAAACTTTTTCATTTCGATGATTGTTCTTGATCTTAGTACTTTACCCATTGAGAAATTGTGAACTAATATACATGAATGTATAAAATCATCAAGAGAAAACAAACTAAAAATAAAAACGTAAATTATTTCCTATCAATTTCCGAACGTTTTATGTCGCACCTCACGATAGAACTACGAAACTGCAACTACTGACACTGCAAGGTCTGAACTCTAGCGAGGTGACCTCAGCTTATCATGAGTAATTCCTCATGAAGATTTCTGTCCCTCTCAAACACACTTCTGGTGGGATGAATAATAGGACAGTTAAATAACTGTTCACCGACTGTGCTGAAGGTAAATCAGAAGGATGGACGTCTATCGAAGCGAATGGACAGTTAAGGTTTAGACCTGAATAGGTAATGTAGACTTTTGTGAATAAATTCTTCTCCGGTACTCCACCATTGTTAGGCTATTATTATTATTATTATTATTATTATTATTATTATTATTATTATTATTATTATTATTATTATTATTATTATTATTTCTCCGTTATGGTCTTCTAGGGACCACGTCACAATTTCAATGCTTCATCCTTTGTTGTTCCTCCTACTTCCTCTAGTACTTCTGCATCTGCTCACTTATGTCCCCTTTCTCTCCCGACCTTGGAATCCTTCCACTTTTAATACTATCTTTCTAAAAGTCTCTTTCTCTCTCTGTTGCTGCTTCTTCTCTTATATCGTTTCCTTCCAAATCTTTCTTGACTTCATGAATCCAGGTTGTTGTTGAGTTCTTGTTCCATAGATATTTGAAGATCTGTTTGGTTTACCTCTTGTCATCCATTCTTTATAAATGTCCAAAAAATATCAATCGCCTCTTCCATATTATTATTATTATTAATCGAAACAGATTTTCAACGTATTAGGTCGTGTTACGTACATGTAGTACGTGTTGAAGAGATGTTAAGTACAGAACAAAAATGGCCAGCCGGACACCAGTGGGATCCGAACCCACAACCTCCCGATTTCGCGTCGGTTGCTCTACCAATTGAGCTATGGTGGCCTAGGACATCTTTGTTCTGTTTGAAAGGATCTGAGCTACAGGTCTGGCACTGCTGCTAGCACACTGTAGAGTGCGTTTAAACCAATTGAGCTATGGTGGCCTAGGCCATCTTTGTTCTGTTTGAAAGGATCTGAGCTACAGGTCTGGCACTGCTGCTAGCACACTGTAGAGTGCGTTTGGCTCAATTGGTAGAGCAACCGACGCGAAATCGGGAGGTTGTGGGTTCGGATCCCACTGGTGTCCGGCCGGCCATTTTTGTTCTGTACTTAACATCTCTTCAACACGTACTACATGTACGTAACACGACCTAATACGTTGAAAATCTGTTTCGATTACAATGCGGTCGTGAAAATTCAATATTCATTATTATTATTATTATTATTATTATTATTATTAATATTATTATTATTATTATTATTATTATTATTATTACTATTATTCAGGCGTTGTTCACAGCAGAAACACTTACTCGTGTATTACATCCGTTAAAATACAAATTACATTGGTAATTCATTAAAAAATGTTTATGTCAGGAAATGTCCATCGAGCACTACATATGCTGGTGTGGTGAACTTGTTTCTCCGGAAGTACAGTGGATGTACGAGGCTCGTTGGACACATGCCCTGCAGCAACATCTTGGAGCACACCCATGATAAATAATTACAAACACATGTCGGTACAGCTGGCTCAGTAAGTAGGGCCACTATGTGTACTTGAGACAGTTAACTGCTCTCATGTTCCATGACGTTCGGTTTCAAGTTACCAATCATTTTGGCGGGAGAACTTCTGAGGGGAGTTTCGTTACCAATAGACGATTAAATCTGGTTTTAATCTCCATTCTAATGAAGTGCTGTACACTTGACCACAATTATTCTGTAGTTCAGTACATCTGCAGGATGAATGGCATACGCTGTCCAACAGCCGCATGCTGTCTGAAGAAGGACTGTATAAAATCATCATAAAAAACAACCTGACAATAAGAGCGTAAATTATTTTCTATTACTTCTTAACCAAGCATGTTAAATCGCACCCAACGATAGAACTGAGAAATTACAACGAATGGATATCGAAGTCTGAACTCAAGTGAGCAGCTTATCATGCATGTAATTCCTTATGAAGGTTTCTGCCTCTCTCAAAGACACTTCTGGCCAGCTAAATAATAATAGATTGTGCCGATTGTACTGAAGGTACCGCAGTAGAATTGACTTCGTCGAAGTGAAGGGCATTTAAGATTATTTAGATCTGTATAAATAGACTTCGTAAAAATGTTCCTGTCCGGAACTCCACCGTTGTGGCCTACCAGGCCACTTGTAGTGACATGATATCTCGTACTCATGTGTAGGGTTGGGAAAGGTATCCAAGTTCTAAATTAACCACAAATACACCGGACTTTACCCCGATATTGATATTCTAATTAAAGAAATCGAAAATTGCTTAGAGTTACTTACTTAGGGAAGTATCATTGCAAGCACATTCTCTTCGTATATTGGCAGTTCTAATATACAAAATAGACAGTCAGTTTTTCGTATATATAAAAAGCGAATCCCAGATTATTAATATGAAAATATATTTCCAAATGTGTCTTTACAACATGAAGGCTTGCATTTGTGTTGATATGTTCCTTAAAGCAAATTTGTTTATTGAGTCCTTAAGACGAAGTCCGGTTAGACCCCGCCAACAACTCCATCATCAGCAGTCATTGATAGTCTACTGGTACTATGAAAATGATGAGTGGAATAGAATCCCATATCTTTTCTCACTGAGCCAGACTATCTATTACATATCAGTTCACCGGGCCTATAAACACTTCCACACAAATCATTGCTTTGCTCGTACCTCAGTCTCTTTCATATTGTCAAAGTTAAAGATGAGACCGAGAACAACGAACAAAAGTTCGTATGTGGACTATTGTGTGTTTCTGCGATGGTATATTGTATTCATTCATTTGTGGAGTGGTAGCTTGTGTATAAATGAAATAGTGAATTAATTACGATCACAACCACCCATCCCTCGAGCTAGAGGAACTAACCAAACGTGGTTAAAATCCCTGATTTGGCCGCAAATCGAATCTGGCACCCTATGAGCCGAGGAACACTGCGCTCACTGCTCAGTCAAGGAGCCAGTCATATACAAAACAGAACTAATGTTCGAAATATTGAGATACAATATTAATCTACTAAAGTAGCTCGTCTGGCTATGGTCGTTACAGTGCCAAGTCTTAACGATCTGACACCGACGTTAGCTGGTTCGAGTCCGGTTGGTGGCAAAATGTTCAACATTATAATTTTGGCCGACAGTTTGGAGAGATCACAATTTCTAATCCACTAGATTGCGTGTCAAAAGCCTGGTTCAATTCCAAACTTCACCGCAGTGTTCATATGGAGTGAGAGCGTATGGCGCTGTTGACGAAGATTCGTCCGTCGGATGGTGACGTTAAGCCTTCAGCAGACTCATTGGTGTTATTCGTCAGAAGTAGGTTATGTGTCGACATTGGGTTTTACTCTCTCCCTACATCATCATCATCATCATGTCCGGATCCATAGATAAATGGTGCTGGCCTTTGGTCACAGGGGTTCCGGGTTCGATTCCCGGCAGGGTCGGGAATTTCAACCATAATTGGTTAATTTCGCTGGCACGGGGGCTGGGTGTATGTGTCGTCTTCATCAACATGTCATCCTCATCACGACACGCAGGTCGTCTACGGGTGTCAAATCAAAAGACCTGCATCTGGCGAGTCGAACTTCTCCTCGGACACTACCGGCACTAAAAGCCATACGCCATTTCATATCATCATCATCATTCATCATCACCACCATCATCTCACACACAAACGCGCAGGTCACCGATGGGCATCAACGGAAAGAATTACGATAGTTTCGAATGTACAGATTCACTCCTGTGTGATTTGCTTTACTATATGATAACCCTGTTGTACGGTAGATTTCATGAACTCGTGTTTGCGACTGTATCCGTATAGTCGTAATTCACTCAAAGTAAACAGCTGCTGGCCAAATAATTAAGAAATTGAGAGGCACATTTATATATCAAGGGTCTGAAGAGGATAAGGATATTGACCGTTTCACTTTTTCTTATCTCTATTTTCTCTTTGTCATTGAACATTTTTAAAATTAAACCTTCATGAATACTTATGGTACTTCCGGGTATACATAGTATTATAATAACAATTGATATTTTTACAGTGCTTCGTAGTATTGCCAATATAATTAAGTGTGGTTTTCCTTTAGAAAATTTGTGTTCAACTTTGTAAATTTATAAACTTACGCAATGAATGAATGAATGAATGGATATAATTCTCCTCTTCCCCAATCACGAATGACCATCAACTGATGAGATGTTTTTGTAACCATTGCTAATAACAAAGATATTCCAACTAACAAAATGTTATAATGTTACCTATTCCGGACTTAATGTATATGCACACGGCAAGAAAGTTTGGAATTCAAGGATGCAATGTAATAATACATTTATAGAATGCTGTTTATTGTATCTCCATGAACTCAACCTGAGAATGTTAACTTTTACAAACTCGAATGTTTTTCTTCAAATATCTAACGCAAATAAACAGTAATAATGAAAAGGTTAGAACTTGTATTTTTTTTGTTGTCTTTTATGTGAATGTTGTCCCTTCTTAGTACACTTAATTTCTTCTTAGTCTTAGTACGCAATAGCATTGACATCATCTTGAGATAGAAGGTCCCATTCTATATGGGCAACTCTAATGAGCTCTGGGACTGTCTGCATAGGTTGTGAACGATCAAAAACAGCCGTTTTCAACTTGTCCCATGTATGCTCAATGCAGTTCATATCCGGTGAATTAGCTGGCCAATACGTACGGTTGATATCCGCCTCTCTCATGAAGTCTTTCACTGATGCATCTCGATGATGGTGAGCGTTGTCGTCGATGAAAATGAATTCAGCACCATATTCATCCCCAAAGAGCTGTACAAATGGACGAAACATTTCATTGGTACATCGCTGTGCAGTTAACGTCCCTCGAATTAAAATCAAAGGTGCTCGACGTTCATGCACAATCCCAGCCCAAAATATTACACCACCACCTGGAAAGCATGCATCTCTAGAACATACTGTTGCTTCTCATCGCGTACTTCACGTCTTCACACCCTTGTCGTCGTGTATCTGCCCTAAGTGATATCCGTATTTCATCTGCAAACACGACATTACGTCATTAATCTAAGCCCTAATTAAGTCGCTGGATGGCCCACGTTCACCTCTCAATATGATGTCGATTTTCTACTGCAAGACGTCGAATTTGTAGAAATGACCTTAATTGGGCACTATGCAGCCAATTGCGCACAGTTTGTGCAGATACACGGACCCCGGTTGCTTGCAAGTACGGTAATCATCTCGTAATAGTTGAGCAGTCGAAGTTGGACATCTTCGCTGTTAGACGCTTCTTAAATATCTGAGGACATTTGATTATAATTTGTGTGTGCGCTTTTCTTAGCAGTTCTATGCCAATCGCAAATCCACATTTGGATCAGATAAGAAATAACAAATAACTGAAATATAATTTACTTATATATTTCATAATCCTTCCTAGTTGTTTCTTGAACCTATTAACTCATAATTTTAACTGTTTCCTAACTTTATTACTACTACGAGGAAAGATAACACCAAGTTTGCATCTATTTTGTAGCAAATCGGGATAATTCAGAAATGCCTTCTATAGCAACAGAAAATCAGTGGCGAAAACAAAATGCCATTGGACATAACACAGACTTTAATGAACAAAATAATAACCTGGAATTTCAGATTGCCTAATAATATGGCCTACAGTTCTTCAATAACATGAGATATAGAAAACCTGAACAACCTATTTTCTTCCTACAAGTAACTCCCCACACCTAATTTAAACAATCTAACGACATTACTTCACGCACAAGCTTAATAGTAATAAAAGTCGGCACCACCAGCCTAAGACTGCTTCAATGGAAATAACAAATCGGCACTGCCAACCTAAGAGGTGCTTCAGATTTATAGGCTACAGCAAAAGAATTCCCGAATGGAGATCATGGTAGTTAAAATGTTAATAAGTAGACAAAATCTTCGGAGATACTGCCTGTCTTTACTACTACGTACTGTTTCCACCTTCCCAAGATGTATTTTCCTACATTCCTCCGATAATATTGCAGCTCTCCCTAGCTTCTTCCAAGATCTTTTTGATAACTTAGGAAAAGTGTCAAGTTCAACTTTATTTTAGAGTTTACCTGTCTCTTTCCTACCTAGGGTTTTTTCCAGAATTCCTCCGTCTAGGTTCCTCCATAAAGTAAATGGAATAAAGTGGGCATTGGAAAAGTTCAATGTACAAAAAGTGTGGATGTGAAGCTGTGAGCTAATGGCTGCCGTGAAATTCAAGACACATTCCTCTGATACTTAATCTGACTGGCCACCCGGAACGAACACCTATTCGTGGATAGAATAATGTTATGGAAGGGGGATCTCCAAAGACGAAGAAATTACTTTTCTTCTATGAAATATTAAGAGCTTTATTGAAAACTTTCACTTGTTAATACATATCGTTACATATTGAATTGATTAGTTGTCTCCTTTAGAAATTCTATTATCATTCATCTTTAGTGAATAATGGAACAGTTGAGATAATTCTCACAGATTTTAGACTTCGTGTGTGGGAAAGAAAGGACACTGTTCGGAATACTAACCTGACAGAGAAACTTATCTGACTTTCCATTATTTTATTTTTTTCGATTAATGTAGGCAGCTGGATGTTCATACGACTTCGTTGAGATTGTGAACTCTCTCTACAGTTTACAGTTCAATAAATCGCATCAAGTGCTGAAAAATAGTTAAAACCTTAATTTATGAACAGTATTTATAAAGGAAAGATTATGAGAAGTGAATCATATAGAAGATGAGAGAAATGCACAGGAAAATTACTGTAAACTATTGGCGGTCTGAAGATTTAGCAAAACTTGACTCACAAGAGGTGCAGTAATACAGACAACTAGTAACCTGAGCCTCAGAAAAGTAATTCGAAAATATAAGTTAATATATGCTGAAGAGATGGCAGATGATTAAATAGCAGATATACTATGTAATGTGAACAAGAAGATAACGGCAAAATTTTTGGAGGACTGTACTGCATTGGAAATATACTGAAAATTGAACAAAACTTGCCTCTAGAAGACAGTAAAAGTTCTTTCTTAAATAAAACCGTTTTCAAGAACGTAGAAATTCAAACTACATGATTTTCGATATCTGTGTTTATTTGTTTCATGAGGTGAAGATCAGTTCTCTGTAAAAGTCAAAATGAATGAAACATTTTATTTTTATAGCAACAACAATAATAGCAATGATACATTTCTGAATGTAACGGTAATAATAATAGTGTAACGTAACTGACATAGGAAGGTAGAGGACGTGAACAGCATAATGTCTTAATTACTGGCTTTCCAACTGGACGACTGCGATTTGAAAAACGATGGAATTCCGATTTAGAATATCTGAAAAATATCTGAATAACTGAAAGTGATTCTGTTAATTAATAAATTATATTAGTTACTATGAGTGGCTAGTGTTGGCAAAGGAAGCAATGTTATGAGTGCAATGTGCATATACACAATAAAAACCATCACACAACAACACTTTAAGGACCTTGTCCTGCCAAGACGACTGCCGCTCCTGCTCATCAAAATGGCCTCCAAATATTGGAGTGTCACGTGGTCAGCATTCCGATAACCCCTGCCAAATTGTTTGGCTGTCACGACCAAGATAATGGATATATTTTATTCTGAAATTCGTTTGTAAATATTCGAATGTGGATGTCCAAAAGAGTTTACGAAACTGTGAAGGATAGGCTAATTATATCTCAGGCTCCACGAAGTTAAGTTGAATAAGATCATATGCTTATTAGCTATGGACCAAAAAACCCTAATGAAGCGCAGATAATGACAACACCTGATTAGATGATATATATAATTTAACTTAGACACGATTGTATTTATTGGGCTGAACTGTTACACGGAGTTAATCGTAATAAAGGATTCTCATAAAACGTGGCCAGTTTCAGAGTTATCACATTGAAAGTAATGTAGTCACAAATTTGGTGTAAGCTAGCCCAGTTTGAGGGAAGAAATTAATCTTAAAGAGGGAAGCATAAGAGAACTGGTGAGAAAAGAACAGCGCAGACGCGGAACAAACACCCCGCCTCCACATCTCGTCTTGATGTGCTCCACCGCCTCCTATATGGAGGAATCATCAATTTAAAATAAGCCTAAAAATACTTCCCTTCACTAAGAATTAGTATTACTAACTAACTGACTGACCGTTTAGTAATGGCTTTGTATCAATTACAAACATACGAGTATTTATTAAGAAGGAGGACCCTCTCCAAATGCTACATGGGGTTTTAGAGGATAGTTGTCCAGTTGCAATTCCTCTTAAAACAATAATCACCTCCACCTGAATTTTGCATGAAATAATAATAATAATAATAATAATAATAATAATAATAATAATAATAATAATAATAATAATAATAATAATGTCTTATGGAAAAACTTGAAATCCAGGAAAGAAAGATAATGAGGAAGATACTGGGGCCAGTCAAGGAAGGGGACAGTTATAAAAGACGGCCTAACCAAGAGCTCTACAAGTACTGTGAAAGAATAACGAGTGTAGCAAGGAAGAGACGCCTAGCATTCTATGGGCACGTCTACAGGATGCATCCTACCAGGTTGACCAACCGGATTCTCAGCTACTGGCAAAATAGGAAGACCAAGTCACCATGGTTGATGGAAGTGAATAAAGATCTACAGGAAATGGGAATAACAGAAGGAATCTTAAAGGATCGTACAGCACTCAGGAAGATGCTTAAACATAAGAAGTTCCAGGACAGATTACCAACAAAGAAGACTGGCGCCCTTTGGACAAAGGAGAGGGAAGAGCAACACAGCCTGAGGATGCGCAACTACTGGGCAAACATCAAAGCCCATTCCAAAATGCAATAGTTGAATGTCGTGGTCCTTAGCTGGCCTATACGAAACAAGAAGAAGAAGAAGAAGAAGAAGAAGAAGAAGAAGAAGAAGAAGAAGAAGAAGAAGAAGAAGAAGAAGAAGAAGAAGAAGAAGAAGAATGTATAGAGCGTTGTATTGCTCATGCTAAGCTTGAGTGTTGTTCGCCGGTTTTTTAAATAAGGCTGTTTCCCAGTTTTTAAATGTAGTTTCTATGAAAACTCTGATGGTAAGACACACTTTGTGAAACCATTGAGATTCGCCGTGGCCCCGCATCTAACTACTAACATTTGGTAGGTTGCTCATGGCCATATAAGACACCGCCAGTCCCTATTAGCTATCCGTGCGCAAGGCGATTATTATTTGTTTGTTTCAGTGACTTTAGCTGTCATATTACTACGCCCATATCAACATCAGTATCCATGCTTCAAGCTATCTCTGTCGCAAAAATTAGAGGGCGCAGAACGTGCCTGAGGTGATATTTGATCTGTACTCTCCCACAACAGGATATACTGAGGAGGGAGAGGTTACAAGGTGTCTGCCATTATTACCTGTCCAGAGAAACATTTCCGTAAAGGCTACCCCATGCTACTTTGGCATACATTTTGACTACTGACTAAATACGAGTAATGTTATTATCTGTAAACTTTAAAATGTTATCTCGTACATCGTGCTTGTCACGCTGTGGTAGTAGAGGGTCGGCTTCCTGATCCAACGATCGTAGGCTCAAACCTGGCAGAGGTAGTCGCATTTTTGAAGAGTGGAAGAAAGTTCGCTTGGCACTCCTTGTCGAACGATATTGGCATGTAACTCGCGACACATTCGGTGCTTACCTCAAAAATTAATTAAATTTCGACATGAAGTCGTCCAATGGAATTCTGGTTTCTCTGTGAAGAGGTTGAATAAAACGGGATGTCAAAATTGACACGTAGGCAGCCTAAATGGTGTCAAATAAAATGCCTGCCAAAACGCAATTCAATTCTTCTTCTTCTACTTTTTTATATATTGCTTTACGTCGCAATGACACATAAAGGTCTTATGGCGACGATGGGACAGGAAAGGACAAGGAGTGGGAACGAAGCGGCCGAGGCCTTAATTAAGGTGTGAAAATGGGACACCAGGGAAATCCATCTTCAGGGTTTGACCCTACTATCTCCAGGATGAAAGTTCACAGCTGCGCGCTCCTAACTACACGACCAAATTATTATTATTATTATTATTATTATTATTATTATTATTATTATTATTATTATTATTATTATTATTATTATTATTATTATTATTGTTATTATTATTATTATTATTATTATTATTATTATCATCATCATCATCATCATCATCATCATCTTGGATTTGGCAAAAGATTAGCGTAGGATTTCGCTGCATTTGTGTCTCGTTATATTTTACGCGATCACATGAAAACAGTAGACTTCAGTATTTAACTTGAGAGGAAAGGGGTACTTGACTTTTGTTACAGGTAATTTATTTCACAGGCTGGATTTGTAGTTTAAAGGAATTGTCCATTGAGTCCGTGTTTGGAATTCCGGTCAAAGTAATTGAGATTTTCCATACGGAATGCCACCTCCCAGTGGTTAGGATTCCACTTAAAAAAGAAGGTGTCGTGAGCTCGTAACTTAATAAGCAGAGTGAATATTAATTTAATCAGCCGAGAGCCTAATGATTTCAAGTGTCGGTCTATGGTATTCCCAAACATGCTGTATTATATGTTTCTCAACTGACATTTTGTTTTCACGCTGCATGTTTCTAAGAGCCAGATGAATTAGAACTTTATTGTTCTTTCTTGTTGGAAGCTGAAAGATTCTTATCAAAAAGATGTTTTCTTGTTTTGTGGTTAGCTGTGAACACTAATGATCTTCTTCTTTTTTTTTTCTTGCAGGGCTTGCGATCTGTTACAATTATCAGTGAGAAATAGGTGAAGTTTCTAAAGGATTGTTGTTAGACCTATTACATAAGATTGTGATAATGAAGTATCAGTTTAAGGAACATTTTTATGAAGGCAATTTGAGGAATGGCGAAGCATATGAAATGAAGGATGCGTAGAAGAATGTCTTTCTCTGGGGGATGAATTATGTTATCAAAGATATGCAAGAAAATTAAATATTTTTTTTCATGGGTTCGCACACCTAATACCGTCGGAGCAATGAAGAAAACAGTGCAGACCAAGCGAGGTTGGACGAGAAGTTTTAAGGAAAGGAGCCGACACAAGAAAAACAAGACCTGTTTATATGATGGTGATGGTGATGTTTTACGTCACACGGACACGTATAGCTTTTATGTTGACGATGGGTTCGGAAAGGCCTAGGAGCGGGAAGGAAGCTGCAGTGGTCTTAATTAAGGTACAGGCCTAGCATTTGCCTGATTTGAAAATGGGAAACCAAGGAAGACCATCCTCAGGGCTGCCCACAGTGGGGTTAGAACCCACTACCTTCCGGATGCAAGCTCACAGCTGCGCGCCCCTAACAGCACTGCCATCTCGCCGGGTAGAGACTTCTATATTACAGTCAAACGGAATTACGAAACGGTATTTACACAAAGTACTGCCAGGAAATACAGTAGTTTGGGCTCGGTCTGGAGAAGCTATGGAGATCCGTGAGAATCTCTTGGCCGGAAGAAGGGTTTAGTATAAGGAAGGGCACGGCTGTCCCGTCAGCCCTGATAACGCCTTCTGGCTTCACGCACTCCTCTCATACAAGCTATATGGTATGCAAAAAAGGGGCCCGTCCAAGGGTAAACATGCCGACCGCTTTGCCTTATTCAAATGACACGACAGAGTGTTCTGTCTACCTGCCATTAAGCACAGGCAGAAAGCATTTACATGCAATGCCAGCTAGATTCGTTTCCGGGCCACAACCTTGCGTTTTTCCCACGTTTGCCTCTCGACCTAAGTGGAATTGTTGATGATTATGCAGGCCTAGTTAACGACGATGGTTCCCTTACCATTACATTTCGCCGACACAGGGGAAAGACAGTGTATATTTATTCGGTATTTTGTGTGACCTCTGAGTGCCTGGGCGTTAACCCTTCACCGTTATATATCGCGTATATATATCTCGGTTACTTTACAGGGCACAGCACATTCGGGGAATAAATTTATCCTCAATCCTTAGTTTATTTTGATTCTAATCTATATAAATAGGTTGTAGTTGGAGACTGCTGTCTGTAATATTGTTTATTTCGTCAATTTTTCTGGTATTTATCCGTTTTAGGTCAACTGAAGACCGTATCAGTGGTTTTTAGCTTTCGTGTCTGTTTGTCAAACTGTCCGTCTGTCCATCTCTTTGTCGGTCTGTTCCAACAGTACGGCGAAACGGCTGGATAGATCTCGACCGAACTTCATATTTAGAGTATACTTTCCAAGAGCAAGGTTAGTTATGCGTATGATTTTAAAAACACTGAATAGACTGGGGTTTATAGGAAGACTAGAAGAGGTTTCTTCAATTTTCTCTTGTACTATTGATTTTTTGAAAAATCCGTAGACTATATGTGAAACGTACCTTCATTTGAAACAACTTTTGTTATGTAGCCTACGTAACTTCGCTTACTCTTCAAATGACAGAGAAAATTACAATTTTCTCTGGCTGTTTGCCAGCAGGGACCCCTCTGTGGATGGGGGCAGTAGAATAACACCCATGGTATCCCCTGCCTGCCGTAAGAGGCGACTAAAAGGGGCCCCAGGGACTCTGAACTTTGGAGCGTGGGTTGGCGACCACGGGGCCCTCAGCTGAGTCCCGGCATTGCTTCCACTTACTTCTGCCAGGCTCCTCACTTTCATCTATACTATCCGACCTTCTTCGGTCAACTCTTGTTCTTTTCCGACCCCGACGGTATTACGTATGGAAGTCTAGGGAGTCTTTCATTTTCACGCCCTTCGTAGTCCTTGTCTTCCTTTGGCCGATACCTTCATTTTTCAAAGTGTCGGACCCCTTCCATTTCTCTCTCTGATTAGTGTTTTATAGTGGATGGTTGCCCAGTTGTACTTCCTCTTAAAACAATAATCACCGCCACCTTGCCAGCAGCGAAGTAACTTAATGCCATATTCGTCATTATTCCTGTAAACTAGTGGTTTTTCGTTGGGTAGAAGGCAAGAGAGACGCCAAGCTGTTATTCTGCGGCGTGTTTCTCTATACTGTAAACTCCCCATATCCATTTTGAATGGTATTAGGCAAATGAGCCCGCCGTTAAGGTAGAAATTCCCGAACTCTATTGTGAATAGCAATAGGAAACGTGGCCTGCCATTATCATCAAAACTTCCCAACGCGCACGTATGCAACGTATACGATCCGTGGTGTTTCTCGAATAACGCTAAGAGACATGCAATTTAATATTATCTTCCTCAATGCATGTACAGTAATTTACGTTGAAATCCGTACACAATGTAGAATACCGTAGCGAAGCACGGGGTACATTTGCTAGTAATAAATAACGACAATCGTATGGTCTCAGGTAATGTGTATGGTCATTTTCAATTAAATGAAATGGCGTATGGCTTTTAGTGCGGGGAGTGTCCGAGGAGAAGTTCGGAACGCCAGGTGCAGGTCTTTTGATTTGACTCCCTAGGTGACCTGCGCATCATGATGAGGATGAAATGAGGATGAAAACGACACTTACATCCAGCCCCCGTGCCAGCGAAATTAACCAATGATGGTTAAAATTCCCGACCCTGCCGGGAATCGAACCCGGAACACCTGTGACCAATGGCCAGCACGCTAACCATTTAGTCATGGAGTCGGTGAAACCATTCACTCCGTTTTCCTCTACAAGATGCCAGAGTAAGTCGGATCCTTGCTGAGTAATGACATTCTCAGCACGATGTCATGGTAGTTACCATTCATGCGACCAGATATGCTGCAATAGTAGGCTACTTTCTTGTCCAGTGAGGAACGCATCAGCAAATTATCTCACTTCTCATATTTTGTGTTTTGTTACGTCTAATTATGGTTCTGCCATTCGTTTTTGTGTTTTCCGCATAACGCCATAAAATTTGGTGTATTTGAAAATCCAACCACTTTTCCAGCAAATGACTTAGTATATAGATAGACGCACACTCACACATACACAGGTAATAAGAAAAAGACAGATCATAATGTTTCATGATCCACCATGAGACAGCCACAACTGACCCACTTGGTTTAACAGCGAAACATATGGGGTTAAAATAGTGGGAGAAATTCAAGGTATGAATATCACAAGCTGATCAAATGTGGACTGAAAGCTTTAGGGGTATAGCTCGAGATAAAGTGCGTGTCAAAGGTGCTTCAAACAAGTCTATGGACCTGTGTTTCAAACGGTGAAGAAATGATTATAACTTCACCAGGAATGGTTGTGTCAAGTCGGTGCTGCGGAATTTTAACGTCGCTTAATACAGCTTAATATCTATTCGTTCCTTCTTGTAGCGATGTGATCGAGACAGTGCCAGACTAGGAGTGCCCATGGGCGCCGAGTAAGCCAGATATTCAATTTTGGTCTTCTAAGAAATTAAGAATGTTATTACTGAGCAAGTGGTTGTGCGGTTTGGGTCATGTATTTACCAGCTTGCATTCGGGAGATAGTGGATTCGAACCTCACTCTCAGCAGCCCTGAAGAGTTTTTGTTTTTTTACAATTTTCTTTACGTCTGAGCGACACAGAGATGTCCTATGGAGACGATGAGATAGGAAAGGCCTAGGGGTGGGAAGGAAGCGGCCGTGGCGCGTGGCCTTAATTGAGGTACAGCCCCAGCATTTGCCTGGTGTGAAAATGGGGAAAAGCGCGCGAGTTGGCTGTGTGGTTAGGTGTCAGAAAAAAAGAAGTATATTATTAAAGTGAAACAGTATTTTCTTGCTAGTTTTTAGACATTAGTTTTACTTTTTTAGTATCCCAAGTCGATGGTTTTCTTGCTGATTGTTTTAATTTTTGTATGACCTAATAATCCACTGTTACAAACAAAAATGGTGTCGTTCAAAATGTATCATATCGCCAAGAATGAACTAGGGGATTTTTAAAATCTTCCACCGCTTTCCCCACGCCCTGGTGGGGTCACGGGTGTGAACTGTGTATCTTATGGGGACTTGGCCTTGTTTTACGGTCGGATACCCTTCCTAACACCAACACTATGTGGAGGGATATACTGGCTATTGTACGTTTCTGTGGTGGTTAGTAGAATGTTGTGTTGTGTGTTTAAGTATTGGGTCAAACACAAACACCCAGTCTCAACTCAGAGGAATTAACCAGACACGATAAAATCCTCAACCCAGCCAGGGATCGAACGCGGACCCTCTGAACTGAGGGCGTCAATGCTGACCATTCAGCCATGCAGCCGGATAAAATATTAAAAACTCGAGATAAAATAAAATAATTTTGGAAATAGTGATGTAGGTGTACTAGAGGGAAACAGAGTTCTATATTAATTTATTTCTTCCTTATGGTTGAAACTTTCTTCATTCATATGAATTGTCATTTATTCTTTCCCTTGATATTATTATCACCTCCGTAGGTTAGGTGGTTAGATCACCTCTTTCACTAGATAGAGTAAACGGATCCAAGCCCCAAGGACATGTATAGAAATAGTATTATTCACATGATAATTTTCGGTTTTTTTTTTTGTATGTGTGTGAAACAGTCTAATATTAGAAGATTTGTGCTCGGTTGTGGTTCACTTCTGAGGAAATGGAGATATTCTTTTGTGAAAATTTAAGTTTACTTTTAGTTCATTCCTTTCAGAAGACAAAAACACAAGAAGTTTGTGAAAGCAAAAATGTTTGCATAGGATTTTTGTTTACCAGATATAATTCTGTTTTGCTTAATATTTCCTCCACTTTCTATAACGTTCGAATTTTGATTACTTACCTCAAGTTCTTGCCGCCTGGAACAGATTCAGAGGTGTTGAGAGGCCGGGAGCTAGGATCACAGCGCTGATAGAGACAATTGCCTTTTTCTGAAGTCTGCAGGGGTTGTACGGAGAGTAAAAAAGGCATTGCCATGGTAGTATTCCAATAGAGCATCGATTTTGAGTTTTACAAATTCCATTCTGTCTGTAAACGCAATGAGAAAAATTGCATAATAATACGGATATCGGTTGAAATATATAGTTACATAGAGATGAAACGGTTAGGGTGACAGAGAAGCACTGCCTTAAACCAAACAGTGGGCTGATGAAATCAGTCTGATGATTCGATCAAAGATAAATACCAAAGAGTCTTTACGAAATAAGATGCCCCTTTCTATTACTTCCTCTAAACATCCTTGGAACTCACAGCCCCGCCTGAAAAGGCAAAGTTAGAAGCTGAATGGATGACAGCAGCCGAATGTCTACTCCCTCGGCACAGAGAAAACTGGACAATTTGCAAATCTCTCACTGGTGGAGATCAGGACTTCGAAGAACCAAGGACAATCTGAAAAGATGAGGAGGTTTATATGCTGTCTCGGTGAAATGTCACTATGCAAAATATCAAAACACAAAGCATATGCTTTCGTGTCTTCTGTGTCTAATATGATGCACATTTGGCTCCCCCTGAGGGTGGACACCGTAGAACATATACATCGTAAGCACGGGCTGTCTTAAGAGGTGACCTAGTGGTTCTCAGCTTGGGAGCGTGTGCTGGTGACAACGGTTCCCATAGCTGAATCTGGCATTACATCTACCTAGTTGTGTCAGGCTCCTTCCTTTAAACTTTCCTGTTCATCCTCTCTTGGTAAACTCTCGTTTCTTTCCGACACTGATGGTGTTAGGTTTGTAAGGCCTAGCCCGTTTTAGATTTCCACGCCTTTCCTGGGCCTTGCCTTTCTTTTTCCGATACCTTCATTTTTCGAAGGGTTGCACCTCTTTCATTTTCATTTCAGATTATTGTCGAGAACGGATGTTTGCTAGTTGTACTTCCTCATAAAACAATAAATTTTAGACTTTATTTTAACTCCTAACTGCAATGATTGCGTGGTCTCGGAGAGTGTTTTTATTTGTTTGTCCATTTCTGTGGTTGGCGCGGAATTTGTCTACAAAAAAGTAATACCAAAACTTGCTGTGTAAAGCATGATGTCTACCTGCGCCTCGTCAAGGTAACAACTGGTTTATATGCTCCATACACAGGCGTGTGATGTTGAGAAATTACCTTTTAAAAAACTGATTAAATTGAACATCTGACTGAATAATCTTCATATAAATTGCTGCAGTTATGTTAAACACTGTCAGCCGTATAATATTTTGTCCAAGAATTAAGTACATTTTTACGTTTATCATTCTTTTGTGTCAAATAACAGGAAACTTCGCTCAAAAAAGGCACAGTGCAAGAGAAATATTATTTTAAAAATATCCTTTTCTGTCCTTGTGAAAATCTACAGCCTGTTTCCAGTCATTCGACCGGCTAGATAGATGAATAGACAATGCCTTTATTAACCGGGTCAGGAATGGAATGAATGAAGCCCAATCTAGCGGCGAGGATAGGAAATGTGCCGGATGCCGAAGCTTGTCGCACTCCTCTGGGGCAATGATTAATGACTGACAGACGAAATGAAATGATATTGGAGAGTGTTGCTCGAATGAAAGATGACAAGGAAGACCGCAGTACCCGGAGAAAAACCTGCCCCACCTCCACCGGGATTTGAACCACGGTAGTCAGCGGTGAGACGCCGATGAACTGCCGCCTGAGCCACGGAGGCTCTTTCGGTCCTTGTATACATCTCAAATATGTACTTTCGACGAAAAATTTCAATAGAAACATAGCCCAGCTACATGGCTACATGGTTTCCGTGCTGGCCTTTATCCAAGGGTCCTATGAGCACTGTGTAGAGGTTTGGAATTTAATCCAGGCTTTTGGTACGCAATCTAGTGATTAGAAATGTTAGACCACCATCTCTCTTACCCTTCCGGCCACCTTCTGATGGCGAAAATGTTTTAGACCAAGGAGACTCGAACCAGCTAACCACGGTGTCAGATCATGACTACCAGGCGGGCAAAGTCAGAAACTGTAAGACAGTCTCAAAATGTAAGCCTCTATGCAGAGATTACCTGCTGAGTATCGTTGATTGTTTCGTGTGACTATTGTGGAATTGTGTTATGTAGGCTAGTAACATTGTCATTTTACTGTACAACTAAAACATACTGTTTATTCCCATACTTAATATTTGGTTATTATCAATATTATTGTTATAGTGTGTATGTACATAATATTTAGCTTTCACCCAATGTACTGCCATAATTGTTTTCCCTTTTATTTATTATATATTGTTCTATTTATGCACTCGCACGTGCTTTCAGCTTGTATTATACTTGTTTTCCATTATGATTTATTGCATTTCTCTTTACTTCTATGCTTCGGATTTCTTTCCTTGTTGAGGTTTGGTTTCTTTCTTCATTATGAGTTTCCAAATCGTTTATGTAGCATAGTCATTCTCGGTTTTATAATAGAATATTAATATTTCTTTTATACCAATGTAATTTCTTTCTTTCCTTTCTAATCCGTTTACCCTCAAGGGTTGGTTATTTCCCCCGGACTCAGCGAGGGATCCCACCTCTACCAACTCAAGAGCAGTGTCCTGGAACGTGAGACATTCGGTCGGTAGGATACAACTGGAGAGGACGACCAGTACCTCACCCAGGCGGCCTCACCTGATATGCTGAACAGGAGGCCTTGTTGGGGGATGGGGAAGATTGGAAGGGATATACAAGGGAGAGGCCTTCAGTTAGGTACCATCCCTGCATTTGCCTGGAGGAGAAGGGGGAACCACCGAAAACTACTTCGAGGATGACTGAGGAGAGAATCGAAGACCCTCTACTCAGTTGACCTACAGCCCTCGTACCACTTTTCAAATTTCGTGGCGGAGTCGGGAATCGAACCCAGGCCTCCGAGAGTGGCAGCTAATCCCACCAACCGCAATACCTCAGAGGTGAGACTTCTGTAATTTACGTGGTTAAGTGTACGAGAAGGCCTGAGCTTAACTTTGCAACTGATGCTGACACAATGGCGGTGGACTTGCAAGGTTCAACTGAACACATAGTGAAGGCCTACCTAATAAAAATTAAAGCCTTTCTTCTTCTTTTCACTTTCAAAATTTTATGCTGAAGTTCAGAAAACCCGTAGCAAAAGATTATCGATCAGTACATTCTATCGGAAGATTATTATCGGAGGAACGAAATCAAGTCGTGAAGAGGATTTAACAACAAAACAAACAATAAAACAAGCAACCCTTATTTCGTGAGTGAAGGGAGGCAAAAATAGAACTATTATAAGATCAGGGTGCGGGGCTGGCTTCCAAGGAGAAGTTAAAAAAGAAGCAAGCAAGGAAGGAAGGCAGGCAAGCTATCCTGAAGAAGCTGGTGGCTGGGCTGATGTATACACAGCATATGCAAAGAAGGATGAGGTTTGGTTGGGAGGAAGGCTTCTTTTTGTAAATGGTGTGTATACACAAAAACATGAGGCCAGGTGGGTGCGTACGCTGGAGGGGAGAAGGAGTATGCTAAGGAGCCAGCCTCATCTACATATGGCGTGCCCGACCACTGGACCCACCCATTTTCTGATCCCACGTTTCTTCTTCGAGAGCCCAAATTATTCCCAAAGGGGTGAGACACGGCGGGAAAAGTGGTTACTTCCACGAATGCTTCACGGGAGAGGCTAACATCCCGTACCAGACGCAAGTTATTTTACAACAATAATAATAATAATAATTGTTACGGAGTATTGTGGATGTGCAGAGGTGAAAGAAGGTGCTGGGGTGAACAGGTCTCAAAATACGAAATTAAAGTTAATTTAACAAGGTTATATTTTCTTTTCAAGAGCAAGAAATAACAAATATAACAGGTACTCAGTAGCTAAACAACAAATCGAGAGTGTACAATTACAGTGTTACAGGATTTGGGCTCCGAGAGCCAGACACACAATGCTTGAGCTATAAACCCAACCTTACGATATACAAGATTCAACAAAGGGGCAGAAGACTCCAATCATGCCCAGGAGCTCTTGCTCCCAATTACACAGTAAAGCCTCCTCGAGGCACGCAGAAACAAATTTTAAGAAAGAGCAACCCGCTCTTAAGTTCAAGCCTATCAAAGGCCACACTAAACTCCACTTTCAAGCTGTCCTCCAAGGACATACACACAGGGGTAAAAAAATACCCAACCTACTGAAAACCTATTCAGTGAAGAAACAGAAATATTACATGGCCTCCACAATACCAACTTGAGAGGAGGCAAAACTGCACTCCTAATATACTTTACTAAAACCTACCTGGCACTAGGCCACTAATGCAAGGGCTAATCCCATACGAAAGAGGTGACTTATATAAGAAAACGATTTACATTACATTAGAAGGGAAGAAACGGTTGTGAAAATAAGTTCACCTCAAAGCAATATGAGAGGGAGCTCGAGAGGGTTAAGCACTCTCTATCCCAATTTGTAGTTTAAAAAGATAGAATTGATACCAAGTGTCTTTACATTTTAGAGGAAAGTAACATGGTAAAAGGCTTCGGACCTGCCCCGAGAGTTAAACTGCTGAGCTAGCAAGAAAAGAAGTTATTAAAAGGCCATTACCTGGTGGTTGAACTGCTGCCCGAAGAAAGAGGCGCTTCCCGCCCCCTGCTACATAATTTACACAAAGATAGATGTTACTGAAGTGGCGCAGAGACCCGAAAATCAGCGGTTTATATACCCTCGCGGAACATTCGAGACCTTTCAGGAATGAGAACACCCGCCCACAAGCCTTTTATTGGTTAATGGCAAAAACTACTACACCAGATGAAGAAGAAACACCTTATTGGTGGAAAATTAATTACAGAAATTCCTTATTGGTCAAATTCAAAACTGGCGGAAAGAAAGGGTTAACATTGCCAACTTAAACAATGGCAGAAAGAAATTTAATAAAGAACAAACTTATAAGTACTAAATTTCTTCAAAAAAAAAAAAAAAAGGTTCCTTCACTTCGCACTAGGGTGCACAATTGTAGTTCTTAAGTAGTGTCCTCTAGAAGAGAATGTTCACACTTCTTGCTACAGATAAAACAAAAATGAATCGAAACTGACATAGTTCAGAACACATCAAAATTTATAGTAATGACATCTTCTGAGAAATCGTTGAATTAATATGGAAGTTAAAGTTCAGGCTTCCTCCAGTAGAGGAGTTTTAACTGGCGCAAGGTTTGAATTAGCGGCGTGGAGGTGTACCACCCGGTACAATAATAATAATAATAATAATAATAATAATAATAATAATAATAATAATAATAATAATAATAATAATAATAATAATAATAATACTGTATTCACACAAAGATTTTACGACTCAATTCCAATATTTCTCGATTCCAAACTTCTTTCCATAGATCTTGCTGTACGCTTCTCTTTTATGGTTTACAATAGCCCATTTCTCCAGAATCATCGAGTTCTTCCCTTCTTCCTTCATCTCTTCCATGGTAAACTATCTCCTGGCATTCTTTGCATTCTTTGGACAAGTTCAAATCAGCTAAAATGTTTCAATTGCATGTCAATACTACTGACTCATTTACATGTATTTTTCTCTCACGACTGTTTTCTGAATAATAATAATAATAATAATAATAATAATAATAATAATAATAATAATAATAATAATAATAATAATAATAATAATAATAATAAATAATAATTCTCGATCTCGCACTAAACTTAACACTACTTTATTAACCGACTGCAGGATTTTAAAAAACAATATGTATAGCAGAATGCTTGCAGACCCTAGAGGCAAACAGCATCAGCAATGAGGAGGCACACCGTCGTGCTGGGAAGTCGTTATTAATTCCTGACTCTCATAAAAGCAGCATGTTTCCGTCACATCTTCAGAAGTGAAAGAAACAGTCCGATACAACTAATTATAGAAGGCAAGGTGGAAAAGAATCAGGAATGAAGGCTGAGAATATTAGGGCCTGTGTTTGGCATGGAACCTCCGACAATGGTTCGATATCCAAGTTTCGACGGCATCCGTGCTATGAGGAGCAGGAAAAAATATATATTCTAAGGTGCTCATCAACTCACACTTAGGAGACGGTGCCAATAGAAGAAGGACGCCCTACTTTATGTGCTTTCAATAACACAAATCAAACTCTAACCTTGAGCTTAATATAAAATAGTCTAATATATTCCCACTGCGAATGCACAGTGCAATCACAAGACGATCAATACCGAAGCTATTTTCTTAACATGTTATATCACAAGAGAAGCATGCACCAGTCTACGAAATTCCCACGAGGAGATGTGTATACACTGCGGATATGCGACAAACGAACCTGTGGCACATCAGCCCATTATCCAAAAATCAAACTCAAGACCTCCTTCGTAAGCCACTTCCTTATGGACTATGAAGTCCCTTGAAGGGAGGAAGGGAAGGCATTATTCATAACAGCGGAATCTAGTGAGGTTGAGTTAATTCAATACTCAGACGCTTGTGGGTCAGTAGACAAGTTGGTCCTTATTTTTAGTGTAAGCTGATTCAAACCGAGGACCATGCTCCTGTTCAGAAGTGTAAGACTCGTTACTAAACTGTCATTTCCTAACGGGGGTTTCAAACCCACGTTCTTCCGGGTGAACCAAACACGGCTTGGCAGTTCTCTCTCCATACATATCTAATGGCTCCTTCTTCATAAACCTTTGTCTCACCGTGAGCTATACCATGGCCATTAAATAAATACTCCAAGAAGTTTAAATGAAAGCCAAGACATCTTTGTTACAGGCCACTGGAGGCCAATGAATGAGTATAAGATAACGTCTTCCACTTTCCTTTAACCAGTATAAGCCAAATTATATTACTATACATTTAGCGAAAATGAATCAGTACACAAATACGAATATAATATGCTCTGTTCAGTCCTATGTGGCGTCCTCCCCTGAACAGCAATGTACATTTTAATTAACATAGGAATAACTATCAATTTCTTCCATCAACAAATGTTTTTAGCACATTGTCTTTTACTCTCTCTCTCTCTCGTATGTTGTAACCCGGCGTAAGGTTGCGCTGATATGATACAAAAGCATGTTGACGGTTCTCCTCTAGGATTCCCTGTTCTGTGCATGGCGGATCGCAGCGTGCAGGCTGCTGTTGCGTTGATCTGCCCATCGCGATGGTACACGCTCTCTGGGCCTTTGGCCGTCAACTATTTCCTCGGCAATCAGTTTTCCGATGCCTCTGGCCCCCTGGAAATGTGTCCAAAGTATTTAAAAAACAGTTGGCATAAAATGGTCGACATCTTGTTTTCATGCCGACTTGTCTCAGGATCGACTCATTGGTGCGGTGTACCATGAGTTGTATGGTACACGTAATGGCCGTCTACAGCACCACAGTTCCAAGGAGTCAATCCTGCAACGGTCTGGCATCTTCACGGTCCAAATATTTGCCGCACATGCTGCGATGGGGAAGATTAGAACACGCACCTATCTGAGTTTCGTCTCGACAGTGATGCAAGTGTTCTTCCAGATGCGAGTCAGATTTGCTGTCAAATTTTTCACCATTGCGATGCTCTTGTTTTTCAGGCTCGCGGTCAGTTAGTGACGACGAATCCCAGGCATTCAAACCCATTGACGGTCTCATAGCCAGGGATTCCTGTGGTATATGGGAAGTTGTCGGGATGGTCTGCGATCATCACTTTGGTACTCGAATAGCAGTTTTCGTGTGCATACACAGTGCTCTGATTTTCTAGTGTCCGCATGACGGTCTCATCTTTGACTATTTTCATAAAGTCATCAGCGTATCGTAACTTGCTTATTTTCTTGCCACCTACTCCGATGCCGCCATTTCAATCTTCGAGGACCTCCCACATGATGTGCTCGTTGTAGATGTTGACACCACCTCAGTATTATTCACATACAGTATGGTCGAACAACAATTTTATATATTAAACCATTTCTATGAAAAGATAGAACGGTAAATCGTAAAGGATACGTGAGGACAACAATAAATTGGTGGTACTGAATGTATGGAAGATTCAGAACGATACTGTAAAGGTGCCAACTTGTTGATGAGTTGACCATGAATTATGAACAGGCCTTCTGCGGTAATTACTGCGGTATATTTTCTCCTTGTACTTTTGTAGTGCGAAAGGGAAAAACTACAGGGAACCTTTACATTTCACGAAGGCTTAGTTTCTCGTCTTTAGAAGGGAAACTCGATCGATGATGATGACTGCGACTGTTCTGATAGTTATATAATTATAGAACAAGAGTTAAGATTTCTTTCACCAGGTAAAACACGAATGATATCACGTCTATTGATATGGGCTGTGAAAGTAACAAATTTAAACTTTCTCCAGCCAAAATAGGAGCAGTACCGTACCATAATTTCACGTATTTTACGATGCAGTAATAAATTGTGAACAGTACAGACGTGTATATTATTTTAGGATGCGTTTAAGGAACCGTCTTTAAAACAGGACACCGGATTGTAAGAATGGAGGTTCAATTTTATTTATTGGTCCGAATTTGCAAATTTCCCTTATGGAATATACTATCATTCCAACCGGCTGAATTCCATTGTCTCCAATACTTCAAAATACGGTATATATTTGTCAGTGTCGAAATATGACACCTCCTATGTCCCAACCTGTAATTTTTGTTGCTCATTTTCCTTAAAATAAATGTATTTGCACAGCGTGTTCTTCATATATTCAAGATATTTGAATAGTATTTTGCAGGGCAATGTATTTCATTTATATGAAAAATATGTTCAAGGCTCTTTCCTTTGACATAAGTAGTTTAACTTTTAAAAATAATCAATAGAGTAAAATTTAGAGATATAAACATGAAAGGTACGGTAACTCATAAAAATACATATGTTCAGAAGAAATATTATACGGTTTAGAAATTATTTTCAGATAATTTCACCCGAAGAAGTATGTTAATATTCAAAAAAATATTTTATTTTTGGTCCCGACTCAATAAAAATTGTGCAGCTATGAAAACATGAGTTTTACTCAAATGTGTACATCTTAATGTGTTGTCTTGCTACTAAATGGTAAATAGTGGTTAGCTCTATGACCGGTTGTCGTTGCCCCCTGATATTAATGTGGTATCGATACTCATTTTTGCTTTAAGCTGAGTGAACCCCAAATCCCATGAGCATCTCTGAAAGGAGACGGCTTTCTAAATTTCTAGGATTATCACTTGGGAATCGATACCACGTCTTTCTGAGTGAATCAAGCACGTTTATCAGCCCCAACCTGGAATTTTATACTTCCTTCTTTGCATTCCTAATTATCTCCGTATTGATCGTACTTATGAATGTGGAATCGGGCGTAAATTCTTGGTCTCATTTCCACCCCCTTCTTAACCGTCTCCTCCCCTTCATTCCATTCATTCTCGTTACGTCTCAAGATACAAGCTTCCCTTTTATGTAAATGACAGTTAACTAACCCTCTATAAAATGGTTTTGCATACTGCCTTATGAATATTCATTCGGTGTGTCACTTAGGTTAAGGAATGCGGACTCCTCCGTACCCTCGAGTTCACTGAATGCTAATCAGCCTGCACAACTAAGGCATTGGGTTACGAAAATTAAGGTCAGTGATTTCAAGAGCGCTTGGATTATTCTTGGAGTACTAACCTGCTTTATTGTCGGCAACAAGTTTTTATCAACAAACACGCTATGAATGGTAGCACTTCTTCACACATCCATAATCCTTATTTCTTAATCTTGCCTGATCTAAGAAGAGTTGGGTGTTGTCGAATTGGTCCGATGGTTATAGGAATTTGCAGATCAACCAATTAGTGCGGTCGAACTGGTCCGACGCTAAAATATAAAAAATACCTAGTATCGAACTGGTCCGACGCTAAAATATACCTAGGATCGAAGAAGAAAAAGAAGAAGAAGCCTTATATTCCGCTCAAATATTATTAAAAATGTCCAATAAAATGGCGCAGAACAATATAATAAATATACAGTATGTAGCGGCTTTTGGGCCTTGTCAAATAACGTTTATATCGCCACTTTTGACTCGATTGTGTCTTATCACATTTTGAATATTTAAATCCCTCAAAAAAAAAAAACGACTAATTTAAAGCCGCTTTCACTTAATATGGAAAACATTGTACACTTCTAGTACACCGCACTTAGACTGGCTGAGAATTGACACTGAGTCTAGAGAAATGAGAGAGCCTCCGTGGCTCAGGCGGCAGCGCGCTTGCCTCTCACAGCTGGATTCCGTGGTTGAAATCCCGGTCACTCCATGTGTGATTTGTGCTGGACAAAGCGGAGCCGGGACAGGTTTTTCTCCGGGTACTCCGGTTTTACCTGTCATATTTCATTCCAGCAACACTCTCCAATATCATTTCATTTCATCTTTCATTCATTAATCATTACCCCAGAGGAGTGCGATAGGCTTCGGCAGCCGGCACAATTCCTATTCTCGCCGCTAGATGGGGGCTTTATTCATTCCATTCCTGACAGGGTCGAATGAGTGGAAACAGGCTGTGGATTGTCATTTTCTGGAGAAATGAGGCAGTTGTTGTTGGGTGAGGGGTTAGATTAGCAATCTATTCAGAAATTCCTCCCTCTACCAGTCAACTACCAGTCGGACCACTTCAACAGTGACCTTTCGTTATGAAACAAGTATATCTTTGGAATGTTTTTACCGTCGGACCATATCAACCGTGACCTTTCGTTACGGAACAAGTTTTTTTTTTTTGCTAGGGTCTTTACGTAGCACCGACACAGATAGGTCTTATGGCGACGATGGGATAGGAAAGGCCTAGGAGTTGGAAGGAAGCGGTCGTGGCCTTAATTAAGGTACAGCCCCAGCATTTGCCTGGTGTGAAAATGGGAAACCAAGGAAAACCATCTTCAGGGCTGCCGATAGTGGGATTCGAACCTACTATCTCCCGGATGCAAGCTCACAGCCGCGCGCCTCTACGCGCACGGCCAACTCGCCCGGTACGGAACAAATATATCTTTGGAAAAAAATTTACCGGTGACCATATCAACCGTGACTTTTCGTTATGGAACAAGTACATCTTTGGAATGTTTTGACCGTCGGACCAGTTCGGTACCACCCGAAGCGTTTGAATCCTTGGTGAACAGAAATGTGAGCTTAGAACGTGTTAGTATGCTGGATGTTTTTCTTCTATTGGTGTTTCGTCGCGCCAACTCATACCGACGACAGTGAAGTAGAAAAAGGCTGAGACTTGGAAGAAAGCGACCATGGCCTTAATAAGGTATTGCCTGGTGGGAAACCATCTTCAGGGCTGCCGATATGCAGTTTGTAGTACAGTAGCGCCCGGCTGAAAGTACAATGAAAGACGACGAGAAACACGCTTTTCCCCAAAGACATTGTCAATGAAACTGGCCCTGCATAGAGGTGTGTGCTATCGGATGGACCAAACAGGGAGTAAAAGTGAATAAGAGAAGCCTATCGACAGATTCTGCATTTCCAGCATTTGTGTAATCATAACACTTCTTGGTAGACAAGGATATTAAGTAGAACACATTTTCTTTGGAGGTCCTACTTAGGACCGAACAGATTAGGTTTCGGCTTAATGGTGGCCACGGCTTTACCGTGGCTCTACATCTGTGCATTCGACGGGCGGTTGGCTGGTCCCACCGTCGGCTGTCCTCCGAATGGATTTCCGTGATTTTTATTTCTCCTAGAATAGTATCAAACTAAATTCAATCGAATCAAATAGTTGAGCTCGCAGTTGCGATCAACGGCATTTTTGCAAGAGAGAAGTCAGTTCTCATACGAAACTCTCTTTTTGTCGGTTTTTTTTTCAAGAGTACCTACATACACACTCTACTTCGGTCGGGCTACTCAAGCATTCGGTGAATTAAGCCCTCCAGATAGTCCCTATTATTGTTCGATGATGACCGGACTTGTCCAGTCCGACTCGTTGGTTTAATGGTCAGCGTACTGGTCTTCTGTTCAGAGGGTCCCGGGTTCGATTCCCGGCCGAGTCGGGAAATTTAATAGTTTCTGATTAACTCTTATGGCTCGGGGACTGGGTGTTTTTGTCCGTCCCAACTCTCTCCTCTTCATATTCAGACAACATACCACACTACCAACCACCACAGTAAAACACGCAATAGTGATTACATCCCTCCATATAGGGTTGGCGTCAGGAAGGGCATCCGGACGTAAAACAGGGAGAAATCCACGTTTTCGAAGCAGTTCGTACCAGCGACCCCACAGGTGTGGGAAAAAAGCGGTAGGAAAAGAAGAAGGAGAAGAAGAAGAAGAAGAAGAAGAAGAAGATCGGACTTGTCCTCTTCATCCAACATGATACTTTGCCATTTCTCCGTCTTCCTCTAGGCCACCGCCTTGGTCTCCTGTCCTCTTGTTGCAAGGCCATGCATTTTTCCTTGGTATTCTATCTGCTTTCATTCTCCTCATGTGTGCGGATGGTGCTATGATGTTCTGAAGTGTACAATCTTTTATCTGTGTTCTCACTATTCTGCTCTGAATAAATTCCATTTTAACTGCCTAAATTATGTTCCCATATTTCTTCCTCAATCTCCATGTTTTGCTTTCATATGCCAAAATTGGTAATAAGTATAGTAGACGGCTGCCTCGTATATCAGTGCAACCTTCTATTTTCTGCTTCATACCTGAAATCCTCCATAAAGTTTTATTCCAGCCTTCGACTTTCTGTGAGTGCAAAGGTCTTTCCTGAGTAACGTGTGGGTTATGTGTGGCCCAAATTCTGGTATTTTGAGAATTCACGTAACCTGTCAGATGGAACCAGGCCTCATCTGTGAACCTCGTGATGTTCAGAATTCTTGGTTCCTTCCTATTCTCTGCATGCCATCCGCATCGTATTCCGTGCAATTTACTTTCACTCCCGCCCTAAGCACTTTCAACACAGAAGATAATAATGTCAGTTTACCCTCGTACTTATTCTCTTTAATCCCGTATGTGAACAGGCATCTGCTAAGTTGGCCAAGCGTTGACCTCCGGACCTGCATCTCGAGCTCTCGTGTGCGCTGCTCCAACACCAAACGATGTTACTTTGCAATTTCCACTTCCTCCTGTTATTTATCCAGGCATTCTCTTACACTTGCCATGTCACCACTCAGGGTATACAAACTTGAATGTCCTTATTCTGTTCCATGATCAGCTCCCTCGTTGTGTCTTTGTCTGACCTCTTTTATCACCTTAAATTTTTCAATATCCTTCCAACTCAGTGGCCCTGGATTGCTTTACTTTCCTTCAGTTACCAATAGTTCAGCGATCACTATCAATGCCAACACCATTTCAAAGTAATTTACATCACATTTTAGTCCACATACCTGGTACTTTATTCGGTTGTTCCATCGGGTGATGACAGCTCGGTATCGTTCTATGCCTATCCCCGGTTCACTTACGCAACTAGCACTCAGCACTCCCGCACACACGTCTGCTTCGCTTGTAGGGCTCCAGTCGACTAATGTCCAGAATTCTTGGTAGTCTTACAATAAAAGAACCATCTTCAGCAACAGTCTTGTTCTCCTTATCTGACTCCTGCAACTCGTGAATGGCTTGTATGGCTGCAGTCTCTTTACCTTGGTTGCTCTAGAATACGTATATTCCGTTTCCTGAGAGAAACGACGTAACAGCTTCCTAGGAGACCGAAATAAACGAGTCTGAACTTCTTCTGCACGTCTGCCAAACCAGATGTGCGATGCTTTCCAGACTCGCTCAACAAAGGCGCGGTTGTTTTCAATTTCCTTACAGTAGCCAGTAAGTATCACGTCTCTTTCTCAGGAGGATCGCGCACGCCATACTCTCTTCTGAATGCCCTTTTCCGTGGCTACGATGGACTTCGTTATTCAATAATGTTTTAGAAAAATTACGCGCTGAGGCAATGTACAGTAAAACAAGAGCAAGCCAGCAAAGAACAAAATTGAGGAAACAATCGACGCCTAAGAACGAATAACTTGAGTATTGCTGGCAAATGCTGGTAAGTAAATCTTTCAGTTTCTTCACATTAAAAGGCAATCACATCTTACTATCCGCTATCAGACGGAAACAGGGTCGTTTTGCCTACCATACGATTTATATAAATCACACTCTACATTCCGAAAAGTGTTGCTCTATGTATCCCGCTACTTTTTCTTCGTAAGTTCTGTAACTACACTCAGCCTACAGTGTGTCGTATACTTTGGAATGGTGCACTACGATCACAATGAAAAGGTGGAAGTCCACCTGCTTGAATAAAGATCCTGCGCAGAATCTCTGGTTGAATCGATTATATTTGAATACAATTCAGTTTTCTTCATGAAAATTATTGCCCCATTCAGAAATTTTCTTGTTGGGTGTAGATATAACAACGGCTGAGGACTGGTTTTTCGGATCCAATGGCTATTATTTATCTTGTATCTTCTGAACCTTAGTTTGATGCGGCACTGACTAGAATAGAATACTTCCTTCCCCTAGTTCTGAACTACTGTAAATCACAGGAGAGAGAATTATTTGAATGTAAACCAAATTATTCGACACAATCAATCAATCAATCAATCAATCAATCAATCAATCAATCAATCAATCAATCAATCAATCAATCAATCAATCAATCAATCAATCAATCAATCAATCAATCAATCAATCAATCAATCAATCAATCAATCAATCAATCAATCAATCAATCAATCTGCATTTAGGGCAGTCGCCCAAGTGGTAGATTCCCTATCTGTTGTTTTCCAAGCCTTTTCTTAAATGATTGCAAAGAAAGTGGAAATTTATTGAACATCTCCCTTGGTAAGTTATTCCAATCCCTAACTCCCCTTCCTAAAAAAGAATATTGGCCCCAATTTGTCCCCTTGAGTTCCAAATTTATCTTCATAGTGTGATCCTTGCTACTTTTAAAGATACCACTCAAACTCATTCGTCTACTCATGTCATTCCACGTCATTTTTCCACTGACAGGTCGGAACATACCAAAACCACGCCTATTTATAAATTTTAATTAGATTTTTGCTATTGGTTTTACGTCGCACCGACACAGAATACAGATAGATCTTATGGCGACGATGGGATATGAAAGGGCTAGGAGTGGAAAGGAAGCGACCGTGTTCTTAATTAAGGTACAGCCCCAGCATTTGCCTGGTGTGAAAATGGGAAACCACGGAAAACCATCTTCAGGGCTGCCGACAGTGGGATTCGAACCCACTATCTCCCAGATGCAAGCTTACAGCTGCGCGCTCCTAACCGCACGGCTAACTCGCCCGGTTTTAATTAGATTGTACTCGTTATAAAAGTAATAACTACTGGATGAGAAAAAGTGTTTTATGTTACAGCACAGACATGTAACTTATCCTTATAAATATTAGTGCTTGTTTTCTGTTCTTTTAGAGTAGTTTTTTTTTCTAATCATTTATTGTACAATATAATGTTTTCATTTCCCTGTTCGTTCTACTATTTTTGTACAGTAGTTTGAAAAATGCGTGAAATTCTTTTTGCCGTTCTATTTCAACTTTAGACTCGCCTTCAACATATTTAACTCCAAGTGATTCCGTCATCACACTCTACCCATTGCCAGGATACTTGAAGTTACCTTAATTGATGTTCAGTGCTCGGTGTATTCATGATATCATACAAGTTGTAGCCTCTCTTGAAGATAATACAGAAATTTTCTCCAGCATATGTTTCATAACTAAAGTAGCTAGTTTACTTGTAAAAAAATGATTCTCTTGTTCAAATAATATTTCAAAAAATACGGTTCTCTCCTGCTTATTTTGTAAATTAAAAACCGAAAGCAGTCGCTTATAGCCCAGTGCACTGTCACTGCATGTGCTTCACAGTAGGCTTGTGTTGATGTCAGCGGCTCAGTAATCGCAAGCGCCTTGGAGAGGTGTGTCAAAGCAACTGATGAACCCGATGTCGCACTGGCGCGAAATGCTTGTTTCGATTTTAAAGACCCAAAGGTTTGAATGTACTTATAAATAATGCTTTTTTGTAACTTACCGAATATTAATTTTTTACTTATGTTTTATTTTTTAATTAGGTACTTGTAATTGGCGTCTAATTTAAATAATGCCCCACCGTGTCAGGGGACCAAATAAATAAATAAATAAATAAATAAATAAATAAATAAATAAATAAATAAATAAATAAATAAATAAATAAATAAAATTATTTTTTCTGATACATTGAACAGCAACCTACTGTGTTGTATTAATTGCTTCAGTTTTCAAGAAATGGTACATAAAACCGTGACAACAGAACAAGAAATGTTGTGGAACTTAATTGAATCATAGGTTGATGAAGATGTCCTGTTAGAAAGGCAATTTTCAACGATTATCTGATCGTAGAACTCTTTATTAAATACTACATTTAAAGGCTATGATATCGCAGTACCATTTGAATTTAAAAACGTTTGCACTATGGAGAATGGTATGTGTTGTTGCAAATGGGGTAAAGAAAGGACAATACAAACTTAAGTTTGCTGCTATTAATGGTTATACAGAATTCAAAACAAAGGGACAATGTGAATCATTCAAAATGAAAATCAATTATTGGTTATGTATTTGAGCAATACTAAACCAATTTTATGAGTCAAAATCCTTTGACTTACACGTTGACAAATTTATTCACCAGTGGTACTACTTTCGCATTGTGATCCTTAAAAACGCTGTGGGGTAATCCATAATACGAAGGAGAGTTCTAATATTACTGCAATGCCACGACTTTTGAACTCAAAAGTCCATCTGACATTGCAGCTTCATCTGTTATATTAACATACGTTGTCAAGATCTGCTCATATAATATGAATATGAAGCCTTGGACATCATTTTAAATGAGAATTGGTATCATGTAGGGATTAATTTGGGTGTAGAGAAATTGTCTCTCACAGAACATTGCATCAAAATTAGAAGCATGTTAAAATGTTTTTACATGTTTTAAACACATACTCATGTACACATATTTAACTAGAGTTTGTTAACTGAAAAAAATTAAACATCTTTCACAAGATCTTACAATATTAAGACCGGATTTGCTAAAACAAAGAAGAAAGATTTCATTCTTCAATTTTCGCATCATATTTAATATAATATGCTTTTCCTATTGAACAAACGTCGGAATTAATTTTTTCTTTGCTAGTTGCTTTTCATCGCACCGACACACATAGGCCTTATGGCGACGATGGGACAGGGAAGGGATAGGAGTGGGAAGGAAGCAGCCTTGTCCTTAATTAAGGTACAGCACCAGCATTTGCCTGGTGTGAAAATGGGAAACCACGGAAAATCATTTTCAGGGCTGCCGACAGTGGGGTTCGAACCTACTATCTCCCGAATACTGGACACTGGCCGCACTTAAGCGACTGCAGCTATCGAGCTCGGTCGGAATTACTTTAAAGGAAATCTGCGTGGTACACACAATACGTTACAATGAGAAGTAATATAAACTCGCTCTCATGCATAATTTGGGGGCAATTTTGTGAAATACGTCGCGCGAGACGTAAACTTTCTTGAATAATATGAGTTTTGAGAGGGGAAATAATCGTATTGTCAGCAGTGGCTATTTCTTCGAACATAGTCGAATATAATAAATTTTTCTGAAAGTCCTGAAACAAAATTATTTTATGGCTCCATAAGCAATTCAAGTTCAAGTGTTGGAGAACACTTTAAAAACTCACATGATAGATTGTAGCAGGAAAAAATTTGTTCCAAATGAGAAGTCAGAATCACCTTCTTCACAATGAATGTATTCCATTGTTAACGTGACTAGGCCTATATTTTGAAGACGGCAGTCTATTTTTAGGTACCACAATCAATCTTTGTACTCAACATAGTACAACTGAGATCATTTCATAAGGAAGGGTACATGTATAACTTCAAAACAAACGCACAGATGACTTGCAATATTTAAGGTCACAGAGTGTAAGATAATATCAGTCTAAAAGGATCATAAGGTCCAGCCATTATTACTATTTGCACATAGAATAATATTATTTATTTTGTCGAAAGTCTCTTTGACTCTATGTTTGCATTATGTCTGTAATCTTCATTCCATTATTAAGGGCTTGTTTACACGATAAAATATTTACACCTAAGTTGTTTTTAAATGTACCATGTAGTGAACGACGTCGGATAATATATTAATTTGTTCCGTTGTTCACCTTTTAACAAATCTTCTTGTCCTGTCCAGCCTGAAAGGAGATCCGAAGACAGTAGCAACATTTTCAACTGTTTACTACATCGCCAAATTTTATCGTATATATCATTCCTGTGTTGACTCTGGGTATTTATTTTCGGTTTTCTAAGCATTGGTAAAACTTCGCCGGAATTTGTTGTAATAGTTACTCTGAAAAACAAAAAGAACAAAGCTAGCAAATTCTTGAAAGCCTTCCCATCTCATTCTGTCTGATATTGTACATTCACCCTAACTGTGGCTATTTGGTTGTTTTGTCTCAAGTGTCTGGTAAAACATCAGCTTATAAAAATCAAATTAGGTACTTACACACAGGCCATAGATATAAGGGATGTGTTTGATACTGTTTTGTGTTTTGTCAATCGTGACTCTGTTGGCTTCTATGGGAGAGAAATATCGGACCAATAACGTATTTAAGTTCTTTTGAAAGGATTAAAAGCATCCAGGACCACAGCTGGTATAGACTGCCCTTTATCTTCACACTGCTCTTTAAATTACTCACTTCACACATCTGACATGCAAAACATGCGTGAGAACCGCCGGACGGCTGCCCGGTGGAGTTGAATGAAGTGGAAGCAGCGGGGTTCAGGTTAGCTGCAGGTACTGTGTGATGGCAAGGAAGTACAACAAAACCTACCTGCCAACAATTACTTATGCAACGACAATTTTTGCATATTACTCTACCCAACGCATGCAAGGTGTTCATCTCATGGCATAAATAAATAAGAAATTGCTTATTTTGCATAGGTGGCTTCGGAGAGAGGAAGCGGTGCGGTAAGAAAAAGGGTTGAGGCTGGGCAGTGTGAGAGAGTAAGGTCTAGGAGGCGCCTGGAGGGGTGGGGGTAAAAGAGACACCCCTTGGTGTATGCATATAACCTCACTCTTTTAGAACATAGCTCACCCCTTTCAATGAACATAAGAAACCGCTGGGGCTTAGCCATGCATATACTCAAAAATCCTTTCTTTTTTTCTCTCCTCAATCATTCTCTCTTTTTTCAAGTCTCCATATGAAGAAGTTGGTTTCCCCTCCCCCTAGTTTGCATATACAGCACCTTAGCAGTATGCAAAACTATCCACATACACTCGAGTCGGGGGAACAAAAGAGTCTCAAATCTGCTTTTTAAGCCCCTCATACGTTTCGTTGATGCTTCTTATACACCCTTCTACGATTTGACTCTTTTGCCCTCTCTGTATTCTGTATGCAAAACGTACAGTGCATCTACTACAAGTCGTGGGAAGCGACATGGAAGCGAACGCATAAGAGGAAGGGATGCAAATTTATCAGAACAAACTATTAGTCAGGTGAATCTTGAGCGCAGAATTGAGCACCAAATATTTTAATATATCCTGCCGTTAGATTTGATATCAATAGATTCTTTTATTCAGTGAGATTTACATATGAAGACAGCTTTACATTAGAAGATCACTCTAAGAGTGACACTTAACATATTAGTGTGGGAAACACACTTTTTATTTTTCAGATACATAAACCTGTATTGCGGAAGGATAGTTTGGGTTGAGAAGGAAGCAGATATACAAATGTTAGTAGGTACGCTGCTTTGCAATTTTAATTGTATGGAACACAAAATCGGAAACATCTGTTCCTTCATACTTCAACGGATTTTTCCCAGAAATCAACTGGCTTAAAACGGCCATTTAGTTTGTTCTGCCTTACCAGTCTTCAGTTATCTTCAATAGTCAATCTGAATTATGTATGAAACCACATTCTGAACATATGTTCCATTATGAAATTGTTGTGTTATAGAAGTACGGAAAGAACATGAAACACGATATTATTGTATTGTGAATCAACTGAAAGGCCATCACTTATATGTTGTTGATATTTCTCATTAACTTCATTGTTCTGTGAAATGTAAGACGCACCGTTTTATCATTTGTAATGATCACAGAAACGGATGTCTTATACTGATCTGTCGTGAAGAATTGTAAAATGATAGTCCATAAAGTACACACGGTTCTTCCATGTCATTTCTTTGTGTACATTTGAGACCAGCAGTCTTCCATATCACAGAATCGCAGGTTGAGAATAAAATGAGGATTATGATAATATTATGATACTTTTATATGCAATTAGTTTTCATGGATAAGAACAAACATCCGGTACCAGGGGTGTCTAGGTTCGATTCCGACCAGATCAAGGATTTTTACCTCAACAAGAGGGCTTGGTTTGAGGTTCAATCGGCATACCCGACAACAAATGAGGAGTAAACGGCCGAGAGGATTCGTGGTGCTGACCACGCTCACTTCGTAATTTGGAGGCCTTCAGGCTAAGCAGTGGCCGCTTTGAAGTTCAAAGTCCGTGACTATGGGGTTCGGTTGGATTTTGGATAAAAGAAAATCTGAGTAGTACAAATGACATTAATTCATTAATCGATAGATTATTTAAACTCTGTCCATGTATCAGCGTTAGAGTAACAGCCTATGGATCCTAAGATTGAGGGTTCAAACCCAGCATAGGGTATTTGAATGGCGTAATACACTCTATTAAGCACTCTATACTGTTCGGCGTGGACATGTAAGAGGTCTCTGGTAACTCATTCGATGTTTATGAGACACAATCAATTAAAACCTCAGCAGTCGGTCTCCAATAAGACTTTGGTTTTTATGCCATCCGATGGAGTAAAACGGAACGTCGAAATTGGGACGTAGGCAGCCAACATGGCATCAAATGAAAATGACAGCATGCAGTAGCAGAGGTCATACGAGCCTAATAATAATAATAATAATAATAATAATAATAATAATAATAATAATAATTCAGGGATTTACAAAACTATTGTTGCCTAGTCCTGATGCCTGGAGATGTTGGACTGCCACTCTTCAGTCTAAGGACTTTCACATCAATATCGCTCGGCTTTCCTGACCGGTATCACAACCCCTCTTATCAGCCAGCTACTCAGTTGATATCAAGAGCCGGACATTAGTAGATCATTAGTAGAGTGTTAGCCTCAGGATTCCATGATAGCGGGTTCGAAACCCCCCACAGGAGGTAGGATGTTTGAAGGGCGGAAAAATGTCAATTCGACAGCAGGTTCAAACCCGGCAGACAGAGTTGGATTTTTGAAGGGCGGTAAAACGTCAGTTCGACACTCCATTTCATATGGTGTCGCCATGTAAAAGATCTCTGGTGATACATTTGGCGTTTACCCGAAAAATGCATTAAAATTCACTGATAGACGCCCAAAAGAGTTTCGGTTTACTTCGGTCTGCCATCTAGTAGGCCTAGAGTAAAACAGAACGTCGAAATTGACGAGCAGACAGCCAGATGGCATCGAATTAAAAAGTCTGCACACGGCAGATTAGGCCATTCGATTATTATTATTATTATTATTATTATTATTATTATTATTATTATTATTATTATTATTATTATTATTATTATTATTATTATTATTTATACCGAACTGATGACTTCATAAATACTGTTGAGTATTTTGCTTTTATCCCATAAGCTGTGTTTCTTTTATTTCTTGGAATCGATTACAATTGAAGACTGGTTTGCTGGCAAAACTTTCATGCCTTAACGGTCATTACATTCTCAACCTCAAAAGAACTTGCATTCTTTGACGATTATACGCATCTTAACACATCCGTTTGAAACAAAACCCTGCAGACCACCCCGTAGTTAATGATCTCTAAAAGACCTCGGTTGTAATTAACGGAATTTATTTAATTAGTGCTGCTGGTAAGTATTCGTAAACAACAATGCAGACACAAATCTTCTCAGCCAATCACAGTACAATTTGAAACAAATTAATTTAATTACCGAGTCGATTATTCATTGTTAGTAGAGGTGCTTACTGTTCGCAAAAACGATATTACGCGAAATGTCTCTATTCATTATTTTCATTTTTCGCAAACTTTTAACCACTTACCACTTTTTAAGGTGTTTTGAATACGAAACAAAATGCAAAATGTACTATAAGTGCGATTATTTTTCTAAAATCCGATATAAATATTAAATCAACGATTTTTCATCTTATATGACCACAGTATATTCATATTTCTAAGTTCTTTCCTGGAAACTTCAACCGAAGGATGTAGTTCAGAACTTACCCATGCAGCTGCAGGAGCGGCAGTTAATCACACTAACCATTACACCGCAGTGGCGGATAGTATACAGGTATTTCAATTTTACACCATCTAGGCTGCCTGTGCGACAATTTCGAGGTTTCTCGACCTCGCAAGCGTTATACCAACAATGTAGATTATGAATGATATTTCAGCAAATGTAACTGATAGGAGAGCACAAATGACAGAATACAATGTCCAGGTACGTTCTGGGATTTCCTTCGATAGCATTACTGTTTCATGAACATGAGTTATGTTTTATCATTTTCTTTAATTATTCTGTTTTTTGAGCCTCCGTGGCTCAGGTGGCAGGGCATCGGCCTCTCACCTCTGGGTTCCGTGGTTCAAATCCCGGTCACTCCATGTGAGATTTGTGCTGGACAAAGCGGAGGCGGGATAGGTTTTTCTCCGGGTACTCCGCTTTTCCCTACCATATTTCATTCCAGCAACACTCTCCAATATCATTTCATTCCATCTGTCATTCGCTAATCATTGCCCCAGAAAAGTGCGACAGGCTTCGGCAGCCAGCACAATTCCCACCCTCGCCGCTAGGTGGGGGTTTCATTCATTCCATTTCTGACCTCCTCCAATTACTGGAAACCGGCTGTGGATTTTCATTTCCATTCTGATTTTTCATCCATATAAATCTATATTTTTTTCTTGTATAATATTAAACTAAAATAGATGTAGAATTTGAAAATCGTTTATATTTTTTATTATTAGGCCATCTATGCAAATGCGATTTTAATTTCATGGCGATATTATAAAAAAGACCTTACCTGTTTATCAGCCATCAAACCTAATTCAATTATGTTCTTCTTCCAAACGCATTAAACGCTAAATTAAATGTACAATGCTAAATGCAACAACCAAAATACTAAATTTCTCATTTCAAATCCTTATTATAAGTAATCTGCTCAGTCCGAAGTTTCGTAATATATTATAAAGTTTATTTCTTGTAATATCTATTCAGTGTCATCTTTAATATATTGTATTTGCAGCTGAATAATGTAAATTTTGAACGAAGGTAGAACTGTGAAGGTGCACAATTATAAGATCCCAGATTCGGATGACCATCGTTACATTTCCCTTGGACTACCTGAATGTAATGGGTAGGGAACCATACGGAAATTTTCCAGTATTAAGAATGATGGGTGCACTGATTCAAAGAGGAGTACGCCAGAAAATATGGAACATTTAAAGCTTAACTAAAGCTTCCTTACTTAAGATTCAACGACGTTTATTGGTCAACTATCCTTATAGTTTTCATATTGTCAATATGGTAGAAATGTGAATTATTATTATTATTATTATTATTATTATTATTATTATTATTATTATTATTATTATTATTAAATCGTTATGCGCAACTAATGAGCGCGTATGAATAATTTAGCAAGATGTTTCTTGTTTTTCTTCGAATATCTCTTCATTCGTTCACTGTGTTCTTTTCTGCGTTGTTCTCTCCATCCTGCATTTTTTGTTTGAGATTTCTGTGCTAATTTGTTTTTTTGCTTACTAAGCTTCTAAAGTTTGTTTTTTTCTTTAATGCTTTCAGCAAATTTTTGATTAACGAGTGGAACAGGGTTGGATCCCCTAATACTAATATTTTATTCCAACACTTCCCATGAAGATAGCTGCAGTTTGACATGTATGTTTTTCGTAAGCTATTTAAGTCAAGTGAGGATGTTTCATTCCGATGTTTTATGATCAAGGAGGTGAAATTTGGGTTTTTCCCTAATAGTAATATTATCAGTTCCCAAACTTATCAAGAAGCTAGCGGACTGAAATTCGACACAGGTGTTCCTTATAAGCTAATGAGAAAAAATAAAAAAAAGTTTTATTGTGATGTTTTCTGATATACTGTAGGTGATATTGGGGTAACTGTTCTAAATGCAAAATCACCAAATCGCACATTTCTCACAGAGGATGAGGGCTGAAAATTGACACAAGTGTTTCTTGTAAGCTAATTAAGAAAAGGAAGGATTTTTTTATTTATTTATTTATTTAACCTATGGTTAACACATCACATTGCATGTAAACACAGTAGTAACACATAATATTTTCACTTTCAAGTATTTACAGGTTCAGGTTATTTACATAGTCAACACACAAAGGTGAGAGCAGAAAAATGTCTCTAGGATTTCCCCGGTAGGCGTTGAGAGGTCACTGCTCCACAATGTGACGAACTGTTATCTTCACAGCACAACTGCACGCTGCCGAATTAAGTATTCCCCATTTATAGAGGAAGTCGGCACATCTGCCATGGCCAGTGCGAATCCTTTTGATGGTTCTTCAGGTCTTCCGTGGAAGATAAAAACCCTCTGTTTTGCTTTTCAGCCATGGGATCTCCTGGCTTAAAACATATCACAATGACAAAGTAAGGATGATTTATTCTGATATTTTGTGATTAATGAAATATATCCCGTTTATCACAAAACATCGGAATAAAACATCTTTACCTATCTTATAATGAACACCTGAGTAAAATTTCAGCACTCTAGCTTTGTGGGAAGTGTGAGAATTATAGACAATGTAATTACGGTATTTACTCCAGTTTCACCCCTTTAATCACAAAACATCGCAATGAAGCATCTTCAGTTTTTCTAATTAGCTTATATGTTTCATAAGATATATGCTTTGCATTTGAGATCTTAGTTTATTATTTTATTAATTTTTATATTGTGCTCGAAGAATAAATGCTTATATGTTTCTTGTTATTTCTTAGATTTCCACTACTTTTTTAATTTCCGAGGGGGAATATGGACTTTTTAGTAGACAACGGATACCGTGGTTATCTGTCCCGTGCACTTGTTCGCGAAACCCGCTTAAAACAAAGATTACCACCGATATTGTAAAAGGAACAGGGCCTAGTTCAGTTCAAAAGTTACTTATTAGACATCTCGTCACATGCACCAATCCTACTTGTCCATGCTTCAACGTTGGATTTTATTTACGGTGACTACTTATGTGGTGTATTTCAGAACTAATTGGATGCTGTTCAAATATATTAAGCCAACTTTTTTGAAAAATAAAACTGTTTTTCTCACTTAATTGGAATGATTTGTTGATGTGCTCTGTAAGCACTACTCATAATGATGATACTACTCTAGGAAGGTGTATTTGGTTGGTTTTATCCTTCTCGAAATTAAAAAATATTCATTACTACATTTTCAATACAATATCATACAACAATGAACAAAAAGTAACATGGAAGACATAAAATTTAGCGAGTTCTCTTTAGCAATGAATGTTAAGTTCAGTTGCCAGTTTTAGTATTAAAGAATAAGCAGACTTAGTTCATTGTAACATAACCAGGTACGTCTGTTTTCATAAAATGAGTATTAATCGTAACGTCATTTTCTTTAAAAGTGACAAAGTGTTTCCTAACAATGACCTATTAAATATTTAGTTAGGTAATATACACTGACTGACAGAGCAAATGCAACACCAAGGAGGAGTGGTTCGAAAGGGATGAAAGTTGGGGAAAAAACAGAGTCGGCACGGAAGAATAATGATGTTTATTTCAAACCGATATGCAGGTTACACAATGCGCACGGCATCGATTCAGTAGGATGTAGGACCACCGCGAGCGGCGATGCACGCAGAAACACGTCGAGGTACAGAGTCAATAAGAGTGCGGATGGTGTCCTGAGGGATGGCTCTCCATTCTCTGTCAACCATTTGCCACAGTTGGTCGTCCGTACGAGGCTGGGGCAGAGTTTGCAAACGGCGTCCTATGAGATACCACACGTGTTCGATTGGTGAGAGATCCGGAGAGTACGCTTGCCACGGAAGCATCTGTACACCTCGTAGAGCCTGTTGGGAGATGCGAGCAGTGTGTGGGCGGGCATTATCCTGCTGAAACAGAGCATTGGGCAGCCCCTGAAGGTACGGGAGTGCCACCGGCCGCAGCACATGCTGCACGTTGCGGTGGGCATTTAACGTGCCTTGAATACGCACTAGAGGTGACGTGGAATCATACGCAATAGCGCCCCAAACCATGATGCCGCGTTGTCTAGCGGCAGGGCGCTCCACAGTTACTGCCGGATTTGACCTTTCTCCACGCCGACGCCACACTCGTCTGCGGTGACTATCACTGACAGAACAGAAGCGTGACTCATCGGAGAACACGACGTTCCGCCATTCCCTCATCCAAGTCGCTCTAGCCCGGAACCATGCCAGGCGTGCACGTCTATGCTGTGGAGTCAATGGTAGTCTTCTGAGCGGACGCCGGGAGTGCAGGCCTCCTTCAACCAATCGACGGGAAATTGTTCTGGTCGATATTGGAACAGCCAGGGTGTCTTGCACATGCTGAAGAATGGCGGTTGACGTGGCGTGCGGGGCTGCCACCGCTTGGCGGGCGGCGGATGCGCCGATCCTCGCGTGCTGACGTCACTCGGGCTGCGCCTGGACCCCTCGCACGTGCCACATGTCCCTGCGCCAACCATCTTCGCCACAGGCGCTGCACCGTGGACACATCCCTATGGGTATAGGCTGCGATTTGACGAAGCGACCAACCTGCCCTTCTCAGCCCGATCACCATACCCCTCGTAAAGTCGTCTGTCTGCTGGAAATGCCTCCGTTGACGGCGGCCTGGCATTCTTAGCTATACACGTGTCCTGTGGCACACGACAACACGTTCTACAATGACTGTCGGCTGAGAAATCACGGTACGAAGTGGGCCATTCGCCAACGCCGTGTCCTATTTATCGTTCGCTACGTGCGCAGCACAGCGGCGCATTTCACATCATGAGCATACCTCAGTGACGTCAGTCTACCCTGCAATTGGCATAAAGTTCTGACCACTCCTTCTTGGTGTTGCATTTGCTCTGTCAGTCAGTGTATGTAGGCTATATTCTAGTTCAAAATTGTTATCCTATTACCTAATCGCACTGGATTAATTAAAAACACTCAAAGAAGTATTATAAAGAACTATAAAGCAAAGCAAAGCTAAGTCATCTCCGTACAGGCCATGAAGGGCGTTGGAGGGGTGGAAGGTAAAGGCTTCCACTATCCGTAATCTCGGCACTTGATGGGGTAGAGTGGTTAGCTCTACGCTCAGTCACCTTAGCCTCCAGGAATTAACCTGGTACTCATTTTTGGAGGAGGCTGGGTGAACCTCAGGGCCATATGCACCTCCGGAAGTGGAAATCTCATTTCTTAAATTTTACGACTTCCTGACAGGGATTCGAACCCACGTCCTTCCGAGCGAACCAAGCACGCCTTTACCGCCTCGGCCAGGCACCCCCTTATAAAGAACTATCGGAAGTACAAAACAAATTAAAGTTACTCACGACATAAAGAAGAAATGGTGATTTTCTAGTAAGAAATGAAAATATTGTCCTTTAATTAAGCAATGACTGATCGACTGAACCATTGTACACAGTATGACATAGATAATAAATGAGGTATTAATACAAATAAAGGGATATGTTCATCTAGACTCAATTGTAAGTCTTACTAGTGGCTATGGAAGAGAAGTTCAGAGGAAAATACTTCTCGGACACACTGGAGTAGAGTTGAAAATTGGTTGGCCTGAGAGAGAAACATCTAGAAAATTCTGCAGTCTCTTGTATGTTCCGTCTTCCTGAGGTTGTGTAAGTGCCATGGGCCAGAAGTGCATCGATGTCTTTGAAATGTGGTGCTGGCGACCAATGTTAATGGCATACCGGTAATGGATATGGAGGAGAACAAAAAAAATCATTAAAAACTCACTTGGCATGCATAGGGCTCTCTCTACATTATTCTGCACTAGTTCACGCCAATGCCTTGTCCATATCAAAAGAAAATCAGTGTGACAACCTTAGAAATTCATCAGACAAAGGAAAAAGCACGAGAAAGTTAGCACATAAATTAGATTGACCACACAAAGAAACTTCTTCAATTACTTCTCAGAATGATCACAGTCAGGGATCGGGAAAATTGTAATCGGCAGATCATGTATATCATAAGGAACATCTGCGAGGTCTCAATGCTCAGTCATGAACGACAAGATTAGAGGCAGAGAAATTGAAAATCTCTCTTGTGTAAATTGTAAGCTGCAATAAATAAATAAATAAATAAATAAATAAATAAATAAATAAATAAATAAATAAATAAATAAATAAATAAATAAATAAATAAATAAACAGTCTATGTACAGTAGAGTTATTAATATAATTGTTTCTCGCATGAGTTCATAAATATGGTAGTTAACACAACGGTAACACATAACTCCCCGATAAGAATAGGCCCTTTCATTAATTATGCTCGAATTCTTTCAGCTTACTGTTCTTTCTAGAGAAACTGCTTACGTTAAATTAACGAAAATTATAGAAACGATTAATTTCACACATTAAATACAAGTCTTGAGTGTAAATTAGTCTCCATAGACTAACGGCTAGGAATTGCAAGGCCGTCATCATAATTCATTATAGGATCAGAATTACTTTTCAATTGTCAGCACGATGATGTCAGCATGCCGAAGGGCGAAACATCCATAAAGCTTTATAGGTATTTTTAATTACTAGTTAAAAGTCGCAACATAATTCATCATTCAGGAAGTTATGTAAATAGCTCAAGATTGCATGATGTCATTTAACATGACTACATCACCAGAGGCTGCTATAGTTCGGTCTACACAAGAATGATTAATTCCATGTGGTGAAGTACGACATATTAAAATTTAGTACTCTCTAGATTGTTTATCTCTATTTCTATTAGTTTAACTACAGGTTATAATGCTACCCGGGGAGTCATATTACTCGCGTAAAATCGTCATTTTCCTCACGAAGAAACCATCACATTTTTTAAGTCGAGAAAACACAATATTATTCATATCGTCAAAGCACCACACAATTTTAGTTCGCAGGCACAATACTAAGTCCACAGGAGAAACGTTTATCTTAGAGTGGAACGAAAAACGTCCACCTCTCTGAATTGTCAGATGAGTCCTATCTATGGAAGAGGTATGTTAAATCTTCAGTTCGAAGGCTGGTTGGATCATCGACAGACCCACCATTAGCTGCCGTAGATAGCCTGGATGACACAGAGGAGGCGTACTAGGGAAATGAGGAGTGAGCTAGTTTCTAGTTTCTTTCCTCACCAATCCAGAAGGGGATACTACGCATTAGGCTGTCAAATCGACTTAAAATAATCCAACTGTAAGAATACGGAAAAAATCACTTTGCACATTTTGATATCAATTGAAAAGTAAAATTCATGACGTTGAAAGTTATTTATTTATTTATTTATTTATTTATTTATTTATTTATTTATTTATTTATTTATTTATTTATTTATTTATTTATTTATTTTTAAACTCTCTCCCGTCGGAGGTATTATACTCTCAATTTTTTTTAAATGTATCTTGTACATTTTTCTTTTATGTATGTGATGGACTAAAATTTGGCACGATTTCTTCAGTACTACTTAGTGTTAAGTATCCAGGAAGCAAGTGTAGGCCTACTTTATCCGCTGAGTCTTTTACCATATTACCATGTACATATGTCTGTTTGATTGCCGAGTCAAATGAGCTGCATCATAAGAAGAATACCACAAATTGTAAAACAATTGTGTTCCGGGCTGAGTGGCTCAGACGGTTAAGGCGCTGGCCTTCTAACCCCAACTTGGCAGGTTCGATCCTGGCTCAGTCCGGTGGTATTTGAAGGTGCTCAAATACGACAGCCCCGTGTCGGTAGATTCACTGGCACGTAAAAGAACTCCTGCGGGACTAAATTCCGGCACCTCGGCGTCTCCAAAGACCTTAAAAAGTAGTTAGTGGGACGTAAAGCAAATAACATTATTATTAAAACAATTGTGCAACATTCTCAGAACTTTATGCGGTTGTGGTCCTTATTTCTCAGCTTATATTAACAACTCGGAGATACTTTTCTAAGAATATATTATTTTTTGATAAAAATATTGACGTCAGCCAATGAAAAAAAGAATATTTTAAGTCTATCAGACCCATAGGAAAATTAAATGTTTGTGTTAAATTTGTAAAGAATGCCTTCAAATGTTGGCAAGGAAATATCATCATATATCTAGTACGGCAATTATAAGAGAAAAAACCGAACATGTAGCAACGAAAATAAATATTAGCGAGATAGACCATTGGGACTTCTCTGTAAACGACCCCATTACAGTACAGTAGCAACATTTTCACAACACACATTATACCCCGTATAGAGACTGGCTGTGTTGAGGACGGTGTGACGTAATCGCTCATACCTGTCACTTTTAAATTGCCAAAGCCAAGGATGAGACTGAGACAGAGAAATGAATGTTTCAAACTTTTTGTAGGAGTTGTATTTCACAAAGAGGTCATCGTGCAAGTTCACCAAATGATCAAAGAAGACTTCTAATTGGTACAATAAGATATTAATTTTTATGATACGCTGCACAACATACTGTTATTCATTAATTCATATTTCATCACCACGCTATGCCAATATGATTCAATATCCGTTCTTATGAATGGTACAAACCTGAATGTTTTAACAAACCAAAGGAGTTCGTTAACGATTTAGAAGGAGTGAACTTACGAAATCAGTTCACAGGCTCGTTCGTCATTCGTCGTTCATGGTACAAGTCGAAAGTCTGCTCAGACCATTTTGTGAACTCTAAAGGTGATTTATCGGTGAAATGTAATTCCTGTCTCCTATAGATCATCTCCCTATCGAGAAGAAAACCTTTACAAACTACTCTGTGTCAACGAAGTGTTCCATTAGTGGTTAATATTGCGCATACAAACTAGACGTTGTTTGTAGTTTGTAACATCAACAACATTGTACTTTCTGGATCTCGAAGGTGTAGGATGGGTTCCTTGCTAGACTTGTTAGAAGCAGCCCTCCTTATCTCATTAGCTGCTTGTATTTTCATCTGGACACAGCTATTCGTATCTAGTCTCTCTTCACAATCAATCAATCAATCAATCAATCAATCAATCAATCAATCAATCAATCAATCAATCAATCAATCAATCAATCAATCAATCAATCAATCAATCAATCAATCAATCAATCAATCAATCAATCAATCAATCAATCACCACTGATTTGCATCTGTGGTTATCGTCAAGGTAGTAGATTCTATATTAGTTTTCTTTCTTTCTTTCTTCCTTCCTTTCTTTCTTTCTCCCTTTCTTTCTTTCTTTCTTTCTTAATCCGTTTACCCTCCAGGGTCGGTTCTTACCTCGATCCCACCTCGATCGCCTCAAGGGAAGTGTCCCGAAGTGTGAGAGTTTGGATAGGGGATAAAACTGGGAAGGAGGACCAGTACCTCGCCCAGGTGGCCTCATGTGCTATGCTGGACTGGGCCCTTGTCTGAGATGGGAAGATCGGAAGGAATATGCAAGGTAGTGGGAAAAAAGTAGCCGTGGCCTTAAGTACCGTCCCGACATTTGCCTGGAGGAGAAGTAGAGTACCATGGAAAACCATTTCGAGGATGGCTGAAGTAGTAATCGAACACCCGACCCGCCTCTACTCAGTTGACCTCCCCAGGCTGAGTGGACCCCGTTCCAACTCTCGTACCACTTTACAAATTTCGTGGCAGAGCGAGAATCGAATCCGGGCCTCCGGGGGTAGCAGCTAACCACTACACCACAGAGGCGAATATTAGTTGTTTACCTAGTTTTTTCTTAAATGATTTCAAAGAAGTTGGAAACGTATCGAACAATTCTCTTGGTAACTCATTCCAATCCTTAATTTTTCCTCCTATTAGGGAATATTTGCCCCAATCTGTCCTCGTGAATTCACAAGCTTTATCTTCATATTTGGGATTTCCTTTTTTTTAAACTCCATCCAGGCTTATTCGTCTGCTATTTAGACTTCATGTCATCTCTCCGCTGACAGCTCGGAACATACCGCTTACTCCAAGTCTTCCCAGACCAAAGATTGCAACATTGATTTCAAGGTTCACTGCCATGGTCACAGGGTTAGCGTAGGTTCAATCCCCGCTTCTGCTATATCTTTCACACCAGAACGTGCTTTATTCCCAGCGTCAAGAATCATAAATGAGTAAAGAAATCAGTTAAAAATATTGTTACTTTTGTTCCCTTTTCCAAATTTTCGTCTACATTTTCAAGATTTCACTGTACTGTAACTTCTAACTATTTAGCACAAAACTTCTCTGCTTTCCGTAAATTACTATCTTAAATATGTGTGTACATGTAATCTGGTTCCTTGGCAGAATTGTGAACCGACGCTTCAGTTCAAAGGTTTCCAGGTTCGATTCCCAGTGGTGTCGGGTTTTATAACCGCAAGTACTTAATTCCACTGATTTGGGGACTTGATATTTGTGTTTATCCCGAAACACTTCTCTCTATATACACACAAGGCACTACATTGCCAACCATCAGAGAAACACGCAATACTGAATATACGAGTATTCCTCCACATAGCATTGGCGACAGCAAGGACATCCGGTCGTAAAACTGGGTCAAGTTGAACTGTGCGATACAGTTAGCACCCGTGACTCCATCAGAATGTGGGAAAAACAGTGGAAGAAAATTACATATGTACGTATTATGTGTTCACCTCCTAAGGCTAGGCGTTCTTGCAAAAGGACACAGAGTTTAAAATGTTGAATCCTCCGCAAAAAAAAAATAAAAAAAAATAGGCAAACAACTGAGTATAAATTTGTATTGTAAGAACATATTTAACATATATACGAGGGCGAATCAAAATATAAGTTACTTTAGCTCGCCCTGAGAGTACGCTGTGTGTCGTGACCGTGACCAATGCGGAGCATGCTGCAGTAACTGCTGACACGTCCGATAGGAAGGTTGGTGTGGTATTCCGTCGTGTTGTGTGTGCAAAGCGAGCTAGACTCAATGGCGCGTCAAATGGATGTTCACTCCAAGTTGGAGGTGCTTGCAAACAATCATATTTCTATGGGCTAAACGGCTCAATTGGAAGGACATTCATCATGAAATCACTACTGTGTATGATGAACGTGCAATTTCTGGCCCAGGTATTGTAAAGTGGTGTAAGCTATTTGACGCCGAATGCACGGATCTCACGGACGAATATCGCGAAGGCAGGCCCGCAACATTCAGTACCGTTGCAAATATTGACCGCGTGGATGGGATCATTAGAGAGAATCGGCGCATAACACTGCAGGAAATTGCCAGCATGCTGAACATTTCTTGGCAGTGTGTTCTCCATTGTTCATTAGTACCTTGGATTTCGTAAAATGTGTCAAAGATGGGCCCCACGTCTGTTCACCAATGTTCATGAGAGACGTCGTTTCCAAGCGTCACTGGCATTTTTGCAACGGTATCCTGTGGAGGGCAACGAGCTTCTGCGGCGAATCATCACAGGGGATGAAACGTTGGTTCACCACTTCATCCCCGAAAAAGAGAATATCGATGGAATGGGTGCACACCACATCACCACCACGAAAGAAGGCCAAGGCTCAACCTTCAGCAGGAAATGTAATTGCGACAATGTTCTTTGACTTGGAGGGGGTGGTGAAAGTGGAATTTATGCCGAAAGGCACGACAATCAACTCGGCTTCGTATTGTCAAATCTTGAAGCGGTTGCGTAAGGCAATTTAAAAAAAAGCGGTGGGGAAAATTGAGCGCCGGTGTGATTTTGTTGCACGATAACGCAACACCTCACACGGTCCATGAAACATCCGAACTGCCGCAACGATTCAAATGGTAGGTATGGCAACATCCTCCATACAGTCCAGACTTAGCGCCAGGCGATTATCACGTGTTCGGCAAGCTGAAAAAGGATCTCGGTTGACGACGATTCCGAAACGAAGAGGAGGCGAAAGCAGCTGTCGCCAGGATGTTACATACCGCTGGAGATGATAACTATGCATTCGGAATCAAAAAGTTCGTTGACCGTTCCGAGGAATGTTTACATTCTCTTGGGGACTATGTGGAAAAGTGAACTTACATTGTATGTTGTCATTACTGTGTTGCCTATGTGTAGGTGGTTTCATAAATGGCCATAACTTCGAAGTGTAACTTACTTTTTTGTTCGCCCTCATATACAGGTGGACATGCATAATATTTTTCTTTCATTTCACCAATAATAGTGCAGTAATTGGTCCGAAAATCACATTTGGCCTCAGGTGGTTAAAAGAGAATATCCGTTGTGACCTATATTACATTTTTTAACAATATATTTTTCGAAATATTTCCCTTGTCGGGAATGAATTTAAATTGTCTTCAAAAATTAGTTCTACATGTCAGGCAAATCGACGCAAAACTCCTGGTATACTATGTTGTTCTGTTATCTTCTACATAACACAGTTCATTTTGCATTATCCTAGCCAAGATGGAACCACACAGACACGCCCGTTAGCTACAATTGACACAGGCATAGGATAGCAGAGGTGTTCTCTATGGCCACACGCACAGGGAAAATATGTAGATGACTGCCAAGAGGCGAGTGAGAAAGTAAACAATACACTCAGGAATACATGTACATCTGCGTGGTAACCATAAACCTTTAGATCGCGTTCCTCCATTGAATGTGGTGCCATGGGCACAAAAACAACGAGCTTCGGATCATTCCGGTGCGAGAAAGGTGAACAAACTGACTTCAGGCACTCTTTGTTTGTACCATATGGATATTATTATGGATCGTTCTTGGACAAAGTGGGCCACAGAAATTCTTAACTGTGAACAGTTCACTGGACTAGCACAGAAATTCTAGACTTTTAACTTGATGCTTTCCGAGACATTATTAATGTCCTATTACAAAAATCTTGTGCAAGAAGGTGTGATTTAAACGAAGGGGTCTATAGCCAATAATAATAATAATAATAATAATAATAATAATAATAATAATAATAATAATAATAATAATAATAATAATATCCAACTTCTTGTTACGAGGCTGTTATAACAGACAAATCTATCCAATGTTTTGTTAAGTTGCTGTTACAATGTATAACTCTATCCAACGTTCCATTATGCGTCTGTTATACCAAACAACTCAATCCAACTTTCTGTTACGAGGCTATCTTCTTCTTCTTCTTCTTCTTCTTCTTCTTATCATTCTTCCTTTCTTCATGGGGCCTCTAAATATTAGTTCCTAATTAGCGTCGACCTCTAAGATCTTTTGCTACCATGTTTTTCCTTCCTTCCCATCTAGATATGCCTGCTCCCTTCACAAAGCTGCAGGTTGTTCTTATTGGGTCTTCTTGGACTTTTTTCTCTCCCTTCACCTGGTAGTCCTGGAATGGAGAGTCTGATTCTACCTAGCGCCTCACATTCGAAAAGTATGTGTTCAGCTGATTCCTCTGCTTCATTGCATTTCCTACGTAAATTGTCTCTTATTAATCCAATTTTATGTAGGTATTTTTTCAGATGGCAGTGTCCTGTCAACAGTCCTACTACCCACCTTATATTTTCTCTGCGGAGTTTCAACAGTTCTTTAGTATGCTTCTAGTTTGGTCCTTTTATCAGTTCCTTTGCGAGCCTGCATCCTGGAGTATTTTTCCAGTTACGAGGAGGCTATTATAAGACTATTATTATTTTTTTATTAATTTTATAGCTTGTTCTACGTCGCGCCGACACAGGTCTTCGGCGATGTTGGGATAGGAAAAGTCTAGGAATGGCAGGGAAGCGGTCGTGGTCTTGATTAAGTTACCTCAGAATATTCCTGGTATGCAGATGAGAAACCACGGAAAACCATCTTCAGGGCTGCCTACAGTGGAGTTCGAATCCACTATCTCCCGAATGCAAGCTGACAGCTGCGTGTCCCTAACCGCACGGCCACTTGCTCGGTTTATAAGAATGTTATGTTACGCGGCTGTTATAACAAACAACTTCCTGTTATGAGGCTGTGATGAAAACAACTCTATCCAACACCCCGTTACAAGGCCGTTTATAACAGTTCTATCCATTTTTCTATTCTATAGCGCGGCTGTTACAACAAACAACTCTATACGGTTTTCTATTAGGAGGCTGTCATAAGACACAACTCCATCCAATTCTCCTTTAGGGAGCTGTTATAACAAAGATTTCTATCCAACTTTCTGTTACGAGGCTATAATACACAACTCTTTCCAACGTTCCGTTACGAGACTATTTATAACAAACACATTCATCATTCGTTACGAGACTGTAATTCTACATCTTCCCATCGCGAAGGTACTTTTAACAGACAATCTCGTCGAACGTTCCGTTAGACGGATATGGGAAATTAGTGAATCAAGTAATCTAGAAATTATGTTATGATGTAATTATTGATGTAACTAAATTATTGCTTTCGTTTTTAAGATGTAAAGGAAAGTGGCTTCAAAAATCATGATGTTGTACAGATCTAGTTAATGTTCTAGGAATATATTCATCTAAGTAACCTTTGAACATGTGGACAGAATAGAACAAAAGCCAGTATCTAAAATGTCTCTACATTCATCTCTAAAGGAGGGAATATACCAGACTGCTTTAAGATATAATGCATCTCACCCCTTACAGAAGGGTGCACACCCCATGCTTACAAAAATTTTCTGTGCAACGTATAAATTAAGACGCAGTCATCATATCACATATTGCGTTCAGGAATGGCTGGCACTTAAAACATTTTCCATTCTATTTCTGTCTCTGCAAATATTCCATTCACACACACAATATTGTTTGAGACACTTTTTTTGTGAAGGTTCATTTATATCATGCGAAACAAACACAAAAAATTATTTCCGTCTCGGTTTTTTCTGCTAAGCAAAAAACTAGTTGTTCCAGTATATATAAAAAATTTAAACTGAATGTTTTTCACTGTACAAAAAATAGCAGATGCGAACCATTTTTTTTATCACAAGAGAAATAAAATGTTTTAATTTGAATATGATATTCAATATAATTATTATTAGGTTATGAACTGAAATCCTACTGGTGAATTGTTGTTCCGTTTTTTTTTTTTTTTTTTTGTCTTTCAACAATAGCAGCTGTGCAACACTTTTTTTCCCTGGTATTTGGGAACTCAAACTTCTCGGCTCATAAATATATAGGCTGACAGTTGTGGTAGAACAATAGGTGCCGAAGGTTTAATTGTGTGTGTACATTGTTGTCAAGACTTGGGCGACGGACGCTGCAGTCCTTAGAACAATGAGCAACAGATTGAGAACAAATGACAAAGAAATAAAGAAAAGAGAAGCAAAGAAAGAAGAGGTAGTGTGAAGAGAGAGAGAGAGAGAGTGAGAAAGATGTGAGGAAGGGGAAGGAATATAGAGGAGTGGCAATAGCAGCCGGCAGAGCCTCTCTTTTGTTTTTACGTCACGTATTGTCATGTCTGTTTTAGAGCATGGTATGGACTCCAACTGTTACTAGCTCAAATACTGTTAAGGCCTCAAGGATTCTTACCATAAACAGTACTCGAATGAAGGTGTTGCGTGTAGAGTTGATGTTCGTTTATGATTACTTCCGCAGAGAGAACGTCCATAAACCCATAAACTACATGTGTGGTAGCATGCGTTATCGCTTGAATTTATAAGTTCTAATTAAGATGGTAGGTACTGTATTATTATTATTATTATTATTATTATTATTATTATTATTATTATTATTATTATTATTATTATTATTATAGAGTCTCCGTGGCTCAGGTGGCAACGAGCCGGCCTCTCCTCACTGGGTTCCGTAGTTGAAATTCCGGTTACTCCATGTGAGATTTGTGCTGGATAAACGGAGGCGGGACAGGCTTTTCTCCGGGTACTCCGGTTTTCCCTGTCATCTCTCTCTTCAATATAATTTCATTTCATCTGTCAGTCATTAATCATTACCCCAGAGGAGTGCGACAGCTTCGGCAGCCGGAACAATTCCTATTGTCGCCGCTAGACGGGGGCTTTATTCATTCCATTCCTGACCCTGTCGAATGACTGGAAACAGGCTATAGATTTTCGATGAACTTATTCTGATCATAAACCTCGCCGCTAGATGGGGGGCCTTCATTCATTTCATTTCTGACCCGGTCGAATGAATGCAAACAGGATGAGGATTTCCATTTTCATTATTATTATTATTATTATTATTATTATTATTATTATTATTATATAACCTCAGCTAAAGAGCGCAGCTAGTTTGATCTGACGCTATTTAGGCTACCTGACTATCAAAATCACTTTTTAATTTAATTCCCTATACTACACTGAGTAGCTCAGACGGTAGAACACCGGCCTTTTGTGCTCAAGCTAGCGGGTTCGATTCTAGCTCAGTCTGGTGGTATTTGTATGTGCTCAAATACGCCAGCCTTGTGTCAGTAGATTTACTAGATTTCCTGCGTAACAAAAATTCAGCACCTCAGCGTCTGTAAAAAGCGTAAAAAGTACTTAGTGGGACGTTAAATAGCGTATTATTAATAATAATATTATTATAGTGTACTGGATATATCACTGAATAGTAAATTGTCTTTCTTTAATTCGCAATCGTTGAACAGACCGACTCTATTGTACGAGAGTGAAAGCAGGATGGACTTTAAATATTTCAAGTTAGAAGTAACAGACATGAATGTAGTGATAATGATTTTGATTAATAGATGGGAACAATGGAAGGAGGGCACTCGCAATGGAGATATATGGGTTAAGTTAGGAATGAACTCGGTGGATGAAGCAGCACGTATGAACCAGGTTACGTGATGGTGTAATGCGCAGCGAATGGAGCAAGATGTTACCTGAAACGATGATACTCAGTCATAGAAGATAAGTGAAGTAGTTGAATACGAGAGGACGGTTAGACTAGGTCTTTAACGACCGCGAGAGGTACAGAAGTTGAAGAGGCCACAGCGAAAGTTACAATACATTTTTGAGAAGGTGCTTAGTTTTTCCTCAGGGATTTACTAACATAATTCTTCTTCTTCTTTTTTCTTCTTAGTCTTTACCTAATTACCTGAGACCGGCACTTTTTACGGATTTAGTCCAATTTTACGGCCGGATGCTCTTCCTGACGTCACCCCTATGTGAAAGAAATCCCTCCATATATGGTTGGCGTCGGAAAGGACTTCCAGCCGTAAAAATGGCCAAATCCATATATACTACACAGTTCGCACCCGCGACCACACAAATGTGGAAAAAAGCGGTAGCAAACGAGAAAGAAGATTCCCAATGTAAACCCCCTTCCACCCACCCACCCACCCACCCACCCACCCACCCACTCCTGAGACCACCATCTTCTAAGATCCGCAAATCAAGCAAACAGAATATAATATTTAGTAGTCGAACTCAGATTTTTCTGGAATCAATTTCATAGGGGAAGTAAGTTAATCGCTCCTTCTGTTACCAAGATTGCAGGGGGAGGTAGGTAACATTGAGGGTGTTCCCTGCCCTTAGCCTCCTAACTAGTTAAAGAACTCCTGTGAGGCAAAATTCCGAACACGCGGGCGTTTTTTAAGCTTATTAGCAGAATGAACATTAAAAAATTACATTATTTATTTTCGGTCTCTAAAAATATTTCTCGCCAGCCCCGCGTTGTAGGGGTAGCGTGCCTACCTCTTACCTGGCGACCCCGGCTTGGATTCCCGGCCTAGTCAGTGATTTTTACCTGTATCTGAGGATTGCTTCGAGGTCCACTCAGCCTACGTGATTACAATTGAGGAGTTATCTGGAGGTGAGATGTCTGCCCCGGTCTAGAAAGCAATGAATAACGGCCGAGAGGATTCGTCGTGCTGATAACACGGCACCTTGTAATCTGCAGACCTTCGGCCTGAGCAGCAGTCGCTTGGTAGGCCATGGCCCTTCGGGGCTGTTGCGCCATGGGGAAGAAGAAATCTTTCTCATAGTAAATTAGCGGATCCACGAAAATTCGTTCCCAGATCCAGCTAGTCAGGCATCACAGTGCTGGTCTGGAGGAATTACTGTAATGTGGTTGGCAAATCTCCGAAGCATTAAAGTGATCCTTTCACGATTAGATTTCAATGTAGTAATAAAAGCAGGTAACGGTCGCGATTGTGTGACTTGAAATTGGGCGTTACTTGGTCAGGTATTATGTTAAATGAAGCTGTCAATTTGGTTCCCCACTTGCCTACACATACAACTCAGAGGTGACTGCCATTGTTTTATGCTACAAGACTTCCCGCTAGCACAGGGACAAAACGTAGCCTTGCGGTTGGGACCAGTTCTTTGGAATCGTGTAAGCCATTGTCCTCAAGGTGTGGATCTCAAGACGGTTTCTTTACTTGATACGATCGTGCATCACGGCATCATGGAAGGAAATTTTTAACGTTCTTAAATTTATTTGGGGCGTGATAGCATAATTAAATCAAAATAAGCTTTTGGACAAGGCGGCCGCGGTTTGAAACCAGGAAAATGCATAAGGAATGTTTTCGAAATGAAAGATTGTATCGCTATGGCTCGGATTCTACGTGAATCTGGATGTTCTGCGGCTATAATCACTAGGGAAACTAGTTTTCGGCGCGAATAGATTAGAATGCAAACGTATTTGAATAAGGCGCAAATAAAAACTAGCCGCTCTACATTTATGTCGTTGAGTTGCATAAATTTAGGGGTTCTGATAGTTCAGATCACTAATATTTATGCAATTCTCACTGCAGAGCCTTTGTGCTGGTAGAAGACGTTTGCATTCTAGCCTAAACATCCTTACCCTAATAACCACGACAGTACGAGTCACGTAAAACAGCAAGTTCGTTTGCCGGCTTGCTTTCGTGGTCGGAGGAAAAGATGAGCTAAGTGAGATCTGATAATAAGGATGAACATGAGGAGGCTGAGCATGATTATACGGAAGCACGACAGGCTCAACTTGTGGCCCTGTAGTCGTCACTTCATGGTGCTAAGTTGAGAGTCTGTAGGTGTGTGCTGAAGAGTTTCAGGCAGGGGCGTTTCTTCCTTAGGGTCATGAGGTCACGTGCCGCTTCATCAAAGGTCCTTAATGCTATGGGGAAAATATATCACGTCTTTCAAATGTTCCCTCATTTAAAAATTGTCGCCAATTCATGTTTGATTTCGTGATTTGTACGACTTCATAGACCTGGCAACACAGCGATGGGCACACAGACCGGTGAGGACTTGCTGACGTATTCCTTAAACCACATCGTATACATTTAGCTGAGACAGGTGACAGGGGGACTATGACAGATTCTATTGGTATACGGCACATACAATTCTGTGGTTTATCACCGTATCGCTGTCACAATTTTATCGATGTAGTTACTTCTACAGTTGCTAGATGATGATTAGTCTATAATTTATTCCCTTTTTTGCTTTTGCTTTCTTTCTTTCTTTCTTTCTTTCTTTCTTATGAATGATTTCACTCCTTTGATTATGGGTTTAAGCTGTTCTTGGTTTACCAACAATTATTCTTAATTGGGGCTAGTACCTTAACACTCGCGTGGGATGTGGTTTGCCATAATGGCAATATGATGGAGAGGGCCCACCGAAAACAAACGGTGGTTAGTACGCATGGATGTTGACGGAATGGAAGGAGTACCTTTGGTTGCAGGGCTGTTTTGTCGTCTGTTATGTAAAAAAAGAAGGCAACACTGGCATATGTGTTTAATTGACTGTACAGTTGAAGGTGTGCCGTAAAATTACCTCTGTCTACAATCTGTATCCACTTACATTGGTGAAAAGTAATATGTTACCTCATGACAGCTCTATGCAGTAAAGGGTTAACGACATCTTATACATATAGCTTAGAGAGGTGACAGGGGGAATATGATCAATTCTGTTGGTATACGGCACATACAATTGTGTGGTTTCTCACTGTATCGCTATCATAATTTTATCGATGTAGTTGTCCGACTCGTTGGCTGAATGGTCAGCTACTGGCCTTCGGTTCCGAGGGTCCCGGGTTCGATTCCAGGCCGGGTCGGGGATTTTAACCTTCATTGGTTAATTCCAATGGCTCGGGGGCTGGGTGCTTGTGCTGTTTCCAACATTCCTGCAACTCACACACCACACATAACACTATCCTCCACCACAATAACACGCAGTTACCTACACATGGCAGATGCCGCCCACCCTCATCGGAGGGTCTGCCTTACAAGGGCTGCACCCGGCTAGAAATAGCCACACGAAATTATTATTATCGATGTAGTTACCTCTCCAGTCGCTAGATGGTAATAAGTTTATAATTTATTATTTCTTTCTTTCTTTCTTTCTTTCTTTCTTTCTTTCTTTCTTTCTTTCTTTCTTTCTTTCTTATGAATGAGTTCACTCCTTTGATCATCGGTATAAGCTGTTCTTGGTTGAGAAGTTTTTCCAGTATTGCAGCAGCTTCCCGGAAAGTGAGAAAGAAACATGGTTTCGAGCCGATTTAACCCTTTTCCAACATTTCGATCAAGTCACTGATTTTCCTGAAAATACGTCCTATCAGCTTTCTTCGGCCGCCGAAAAAAACTCATAAGTGATGAAGTGTGAGAACTTCACACGGATTTAGTATAAATTGTTTCTCTTGAGTAAAACAATACGCCAATTACCTTTAAATCCTTGGTGTGAATTATGGTGAGTACATATTATGAGTTAAATATTCGTGCATCCACCACTTTGATGAAACAGAAACTTTTGACAAAGAATGTATAGGAGTACGTTCATCGTCCATCGCCTTCATCAGCACGTTTCGATTGAATATTTTGGGAAGTTCACGAGTCCAGGCATACAAATTTTTGGATACTGTAATGAATTCATTATTGTTTTCGTCGGTATATGAGGTGTCAGTTGCCAAGGAAGACCACTCAAAGATCGGTTGAAAGTGCTCCTAGAGAGTGTTTATATACCCTCAAAACCTGCATTGAAGTCGGTTAATTCAATATGGTTATTGTCGCTACTGCATAATGGACATTCTGTGAGTTTATATTCGGAAGATGGTGAGTTCGAATTCCACCGTCGGCAACCCTGAAGATGGACTTCCGTGGTTTCCCATTTTCATACCACGCAAATACTGGGGTTACCTTAATTAAGCCCCCGGATGGTGTCTTCCCAATCCTAGCTCTTTCCCATCGGCGTCGCCGAAAATCTTCGATGTGTTAATGCAACATTTAACTGTCTGTCTGTTAGGTCATCAGTCCAGAGACTGGTTAGATCCTCAAATAGCACCACCAAATTCTATGCAATTGTAGGAAATCCGCAAAAGCCAATGGCACCACCAAAATGAGCCGTACTAGGCAAGATGAGGAGTGAGTTAGTTTGCTATTGCTTTCCTCACAGGGCCAGAAAGTGCTATTGTAGCACAACTGGCCCTATGAGCAACACCTCCCATATCACTTTGACGCACTGGTGTCTAATGTCATTACTCGGCACCACCCTTACCCCTAGCAGCTTCCATATTGTCACAGCCATGGATGAGGCTGAGACTTGGGTAGAAGGTACACTTCGCTCTGGCCTGCGCCATGAGATGGATGGAAAAAAAGAACCGGTCGTAATATTTGATTCGTCGCTAACTTATACAAACTACCCTTGATGAGTTCAGTACTCTAACAATATGATAATTTTCAAATCAACACCTCAAATAATTTATTTCTTGCATGATTTTAACGGATCGGGATAAGTTACACACAAACAGTTCCGTATTACATCATTGAACTGGGTACCAAATATAGTAAAAATTGGCCAGGCTGTAAAATAAACATATTTTGAATTTTTAAGACTGTTTTCCTTGAGATGTCTTCTTCAATACTAACCATGCTCACGTTGTCTTTAGGAGAAGGTAACGGTTCTATATGAAATAGTCATAATGGCCATTTTCTTGCGATGTGTGATTTTGTACTAACAACCTACTTAACATAAATTTCCCGATCACGCATAGAATGATATTAAAAAAGCATAATATTATAAAAATAATTAAATTATAATTTACTCGTGTCCCATAAATCCTCGTTGTACGCAAGCCTGAGGTAAAATCTGTATTATGCGACCACCGACAGTTCCACGAAAAAATTCGTCATTTAAATAAAGGTGATCTCTTGAAAAGGGTACACTTTAGAAAATAATGTTTACTAATATTAAAACTGCAATATGCAGAGTGGATGATGTAAACGAATACGGTATTTAGGTGTAATTTATTTACATTGGTTCACCCTCAATACAATTCATGTTCACAATTCTGGTCTTCACTTATGGAAAACAGTAAATAAATTGTGCTCTACTAATTTTAACACAATAACTTTAACATTTTCGTTCACCATACTCTCTGTAAGTGAACTGAAATTACCGTTCATACGTTCAGCATCTTCACTATCTTTTAGCAAAACCTTACTCATATTATTTCCTATATAAACTAATATTTTATGTAGTGATATTGTATTCAGTCCAGGCAGTTCTGTACTGACGCAATCATCGCTTACATCCTCATCTTCTTCATCATTGTCACCGACAGGAAGGCCATCACATATTTCCAGAGTACCTTGGAACGAGGCAGATAGGCGTCATTTCTCTTTTTGATACATACTTTATACAGTAAATTTAACTCAAGAAACAGTCCTCTAAAAGAAGTCAGACCAAGGAAATGCCTGGATGTTGTTCGGAAAGAAAGGTAGTCCTAAAAATAGGGGGGATGTTCAGCTGGGCCCACAGTCAGTGATGTCCGTAAAAAGGACGGCTGAGTTCCCATGGACAGCTCGGAGTGAGGGACGAATTGCCCACATGAAACTGCCCCCAGTAGTCACAACTTTTGCAAATCGAGTTAAAATATACAGTTAATAAGTTTTGAATGTGGTGTAAAGTCTGTAGGTCTACTCAAAACTAGGTTAGTTTATGTTAGGTTAGGTTTAGTGATTAAGTAATGACCGGGCGAGTTGGCCGTGCGGTTAGAGGCGAGCGGCTGTGAGCTTGCATCCGGGAGATAGTGGGTTCGAATCCCACTGTCGGCAGCCCTGAAGATGGTTTTCCGTGGTTTCCCATTTTCACAGCAGGCAAATTCTGGGGCTGTACCTTAATTAAGGCCACGGCCGCTTCCTTCCTAGGCCTTTTCTATCCCATCGTCGCCATAAGACCTATCTGTGTCGGTGCGACGTAAAGCCAATTGCCATTAAGTAATGGTTTAATAAATTACTGTATATTTTAAAACCGTATTTCCTATTAGTTAAAAAGACGTTTTAATGAATGTGATGTATTAATTTCAATAACTGCGTTTAATTGATATTAAAATGTAATTTTGAATCTTAAGAAGGACATTCAAATAAAAACGAGCTGCCGAACATTAACAAATGGAGAAACCTACCCCCTTCGAGGATCGACGATAATCTTCAGCAGAATGTTTTGGCCATGGGCCCAACTTGAACGTGTCCTAAAAGTACATAGAGGTACAACATTCATTGCCCTCATGGTTTTTTAATCGGTTCTTGAAAAAGACGACCGCTAATAGGAGTGGTGTTTAGGACAATGTATTAATCAGCCTTTGAGTTTGTGAGGTGTTCCTTAGATAACTAATATTCTTGCAGGATAGAATTTACAGTATATTCGATGTGTTAGTAGAGGCATCACTATTAAGCTATGAAAGTGAATGCATTCTACTAAAAATGTGCATTAGGAAACTATCCAACGGCAATATCAGAATGCATATCGCGTGACCTAGTGTCAAGAGATACGATCTAAAACACCCCCATTTCAAAGAATAGAATGCCTCTAAGAATATGGAAGCAAGCTTCATAAAGGATAGGGCTGAGTGTTTTTGATGTGGATTACCGCTGTTAAGCAGCTATGGGGGTCTCATAACGTGCTATTAGCGAAGATATCCTGCACCGCGACCTCGTTAACGATCTGATCTAGACTTCATATTGCACAGACACGGTCATTACATTATTAGTGGAGCATAGCACTGACCCTGTGATCAGCACTAATAAAAGCAAGGAGCAATTACTGAACATTCACATGTATTCAGATTTACTTTACAGTCCCGTCATTAGTCTGAGAACACCTGCCACATTTCGCAGCTCACGCAAAAAGAAAATGCCATATAAATTGACATTTCAAGCGTAAAGCAAACACACTAGCAAAATATATGCTGTTATTAAGTGTTTTCGTTTTTTGTGGAATACAGACTAGAGTAAGAATTTCGTAACTGTTTGACTTAATTTCTAACAGGGCATCAGGTAAAGAGATATCACTGTCGGGAAGTATTATTTAATAAAGGTTAAATTGTTTCATTTCAAACCAAGTTACCAATTCAGGTTACTCTAATTGGGCATAGATGGCGTACTGTTCGTGTTTTATGAACTACAATGATCCAGATGGAATGCTAACTCACAAGGATGGAGGCACCATATTTTGAAAGTGGTTGGCAGTAAAAATTCCATTTGACCTCCCCAGTCTGAGATAGGTTTAGTATATGTAAGACATATTTTCATAATTTACATACAACTCACCACACTATCAACCACCGTAGAAACCACGCATTGGTGAATACATCTCTCCACATACGGTAGACGTCAGGAATGGCATCCGGCTATAAAAGTCGGCCAAATGAGGCTCCAATTAATACAGGAAAAATTCAGGAAAAAGAAGATTTAGGAGAGGTCAATCTAGGTCGAATTGCAGAGGTCATTCTCCCTGCCACTTCTACGACACTCTTAAATACGAAATTCTGGGCTATATGACGATAGCCACTATAAATTACGTGGAAGTGTTGTTCACATTAGCATATTTTAAGTGCGAGCACTGCATGAGTACTTTCTCAGCCAACTGTTGGTTATTTTTGTGTCATAGAGTAAAGTGTAGCTTTCACCGAAGTCCCAGTCTCATCCATGTCTGTGACAATATGGAAGCTGCTGGGGTATGGGTGGTGCTGAGTAATGGCATTCAGAGCACGACTAGTGCATCTGAGTGTTGTGAAAGGTGTTGCTCATAGGGTCAGTCGTGCTGCAATAGCACTTTCTGACCCAGTGAGGAAAGCAATGGCAAACTACCTCACTCCTCGTCTTGCCTAGTACGCCTCATTTTGATGCTGCCATTGGTTTTTGCGGTTTCCTTATAACCGCATAACCTTTGGTGGTGCTATTTGAGGATCCAACCAGCCTCTGGGCTGATGACCTAACAGACAGACAACATATTTTATACTTGGATACTCATCTCATAGGGGATCTAAGCGCCATTTATAAGTTCCTGGAAAAAAATTGATAAAGCCGATTGTCAAGAGAACCGCGAAGATGAAGACAATCACATTTTCGTGGTAACTTGCCAACGGTATATGTACAAATGTCATGGTCAAAAACGACTTAGATACTTTTCGGTATAGATGGAAACAGATATTTTATTTCTTAGATTTATGTCCATTTTTTTTTACAATGGATGAGTTCCCGAATATGTTTTGCTGTTATAGTTTGACTATTAATACTTTTTGTCTAATTTCTCTAACATTTCGGGTAATAAAACAATATAAGTCTAAAGAAAATTAATTAAAATACATTGCAAAGGTGTATTCTCTGACGAAAATTATAAGTTCATAAAGAAACTTTATCTGATCATTGTATATACTCTGCAACTTTTGGCCACAAAAGTTATTCTTTGCAGAAATCAATGCAATCTTCAGGTACATAAAAAGTTTTTCATGTCCTCAATTTTTTGATTCCTGATAGTTGAATATTGAGGAATGGTTGGTTCCGTGATATCGGGAGTCTTTACAAACACAAACGGGTGTTATATCAGAACATGTATCAATTCACTGGGTTTCACAGTGCCCTTCTTCTCTGAAGGTGATTCAACGTAGTGGTATTTGGCAGCACTGAAGGCCTTCCAAACTGCACGTCATTGTCTCCTGTGAACTTACACTTTTGTCGTGAAATGGCCGTTAGCTTTCGAAATCGAAGGAAAGTAGCAATATTACGAAAATGTTGCAAACTTTGGGCTGGGAAGACTTGGGAGTAAGAAGACGAGCTTCTCGACTAAGCGGTATGTTCCGAGGTGTCAGTGGAGAAATGGCATGGAATGATATTAGTGGACGAATGAGCTTGAGTGGAGATTTTAAAAGATGGAACGATCATAGTATGAAGATAAAGTAAGAATTCAAGAGGGAAAAATCGAGCAAATATTCAATTATAAGACGAGGAATAAGTGATTGGAATAACTTATCAAAAAAATGTTCGATAAATTTTCAACTTCTTTGGAAACATTTGACAAGAGGCTGGATAAACAACTGATAGGGAATCTGCCACCTGGGTGGCAGCCCTAAATGCAGATCACCGATGATTGATGATTGAATCTAGACGTCTTATTCTTAGAATAGTTGAAGGCTGTTTGACCGGCATGGCTGCCAACGGTTGACTGTTGAAGAGTGAAATCAAATATTCGGGTCCGTTCTTACACTAAAAGAAGAAATATTCCATACGTTTGCACCGTACTGTAACAGAGAAATCAGTCCCGTTGTAACACAGAAATGTCGCTCTACCCTTACACTGATTAACCTTTAAATGTGTTTCTTAGGACAAATGCAATGGAGAATTTCTTGCTTGTTATACATTCTCCGAGACAGTTGAGTATCGCTAATTTTACAAGTTCGCTAAGGTGTACATTTGCTTCTACGTTGCAGATGAACACGCTAGGAGCCACCAGTATAGAAATCTATCTATCTATATATATAAAATAGCTTGTCCTGACTGACTGACTGACTGACTGACTGATTCATCATCGCCGAGCCAAAACTACTGGACATAAAGGAATGAAATTTTGGGCATAGATTCATATTAAGATGTAGGTGCTCGCTAAGAAAGGATTTTTGGATATTCCTTCGCTAAGGGGGTGAAAAGGGGGTTGGAATTTTAAAATGAGTGTATCTATATCTCAAAACTTTGAAAGTTTACAGATGTAAAAATTGGTATTTAGAATCTCCTTCTATATATATAAAAGCAAGTCGGGCTGGAGCGATGTATATATAAATATTTAAAAATGAAAAAAGACGTGAATTAATGAGGCACTTCCAGAAATCTCAGAAAATTGAAACTTGGTACGAGGGATACTGATGACCCCAGGATCCCTAGAAAAATCGGAAATTCTCAAAATTCCCTGAAGGGGGCACGCTGGGGGGGCTCAAATTTTGGGCTCAGTATAACAACACAGTCGTATAGTATATCCAAAACGATAACCTATAGGTTTCGTGGGCTTAAAAATTTTCGGGAATTTCCTCATTTTTATCCCCCATCCCCCCAAATCAAGATGGCGGCACAACCTGCGAGACGAGGTAGACAATTGAAATTTGGTGAAATTATAGCTTTTGAACCCTAACCGACGGGAAAATTCCAAGATGTTCAAATTTTTCACTTTTTACCCCCAAGGATATCGAAATATGGAGGCAATTTTAATGACTGTGCAGACATTCCTTCTGAGCTATTTTTTGGCTAAACGGTAAGTCGTATCACAAAACGGATGGCACAACGTCCCTTCAATTCGGAGTGATCTACAACTTTGGTCCTGTGACATTTTGTCGTATCTCTCTCCCTTATACGTTAAATTTGGCCGTATTTCTGGATTGTTCGTAAATTTGGTGATTTTTACAAGTATATTTTATTCTTTGACACACTTATAACAATGATAGGATCATCACGTTGTGTGCGCACATTGGCACAATTAAGGGACATATGTGTACGAAATTTCATGATTCTAGCTTATACATAAGTAGGCAAAATGTAATGTAAAATGTTAAAAATGCACCCAAATTTCACCCTATTCAAAATTTGAGCTCAATTTACCCCCTTAATATGGGAGATACGAGGAAATGGTTTAGAAACAAACATGTAGAGCGATAAATGAGGCGTCTGATGGTGCAAACCGTTTCGTAATATCATAAACCGTTTAGGAGATATGAATCTCGAAGTGGAAGTCTGCACTTTCCAACGTGCTCATGCTTATCCGTCATCTATCTATATATATAAAAGCAAGTCGGGCTGGAGCGATGTATATATAAATATTTAAAAATGAAAAAAGACGTGAATTAATGAGGCACTTCCAGAAATCTCAGAAATTTGAAACTTGGTACGGAGGAAACTGATGCCCCCAGGATCCCTAGAAAAATCGGAAATTCTCAAAATTCCGTGAAGGGGGCACGCTGGGGGGGCTCAAATTTTGGGCTCAGCATAAGAACACAGTCGTATAGTATATCCAAAACGATAACCTATATGTTTCGTGAGCTTAAAAATTTTCGAGAAATTCCTCATTTTTATCCCCTATCCCCCCAAATCAAAATGGCGGCACAACCTGCCAGACGAAGTAGACAATTGAAATTTGGTGAAATTATAGCTTTTGGTCCCTAACCGACGGGAAAATTCCAAGATGTTCAAATTTTTCACTTTTTACCCCCCAAAGATATCGGAATATGGAGGCAATTTTAATGACTGTGCAGACATTCCTTTTGAGCTATTTTTTGGCTAAACGGTAAGTCATATCACAAAACGGATGGCACAATGTCGCTTCAATTCGGAGTGATCTACAACTTTGGTCCTGTGACATTTTGTCGTATCTCTCTCCCTTATACGTTAAATTTGGCCGTATTTCTGGATTTGTCGTAAATTTGGTGATTTTACAAGTATATTTCATTGTTTGACACACTTATAAGAATGATAGGATCATCACGTTGTGTGCGCACATTGGCACGATTAAGGGACATATGTGTACCAAATTTCATGATTCTAGCTTATACATAAGTAGGCAAAAAGTAATGTAAAATTTTAAAAATGCACCCAAATTTCACCCTATTCAAAATTTGATCTCAATTTACGCCCTTAATATGGGAGATACGAGGAAATGGTTTAGAAACAAACATGTAGAGCGATAAATGAGGCGTCTGATGGCGCAAACCGTGTCTTAATATCGTAAACCGTTTAGGAGATATGAATCTCGAAGTGGAAGTCTGCACTTTTCAACGTGCTCATGCTTATCCGTCATCTATATATATAAAAGCAAGTCGGGCTGGAGCGATGTATATATAAATATTTAAAAATGAAAAAAGACGTGAATTAATGAGGCACTTCCAGAAATCTCAGAAATTTGAAACTTGGTACGGAGGAAACTGATGCCCCCAGGATCCCTAGAAAAATCGGAAATTCTCAAAATTCCCTGAAGGGGGCACGCTTTGGGAGCTCAAATTTTGGGCTCAGGATAAGAACACAGTCGTATAGTATATCCAAAACGATAACCTATAGGTTTCGTGGGCTTAAAAATTTTCGAGAATTTCCTCATTTTTATCCCATATCCCCCCAAATCAAAATGGCGGCACAACCTGCCAGACGAAGTAGACAATTGAAATTTGGTGAAATTATAGCTTTTGGTCCCTAACCGACGGGAAAATTCCAAGATGTTCAAATTTTTCACTTTTTACCCCCCAAAGATATCGGAATATGGAGGCAATTTTAATGACTGTGCAGACATTCCTTTTGAGCTATTTTTTGGCTAAACGGTAAGTCGTATCACAAAACGGATGGCACAATGTCGCTTCAATTCGGAGTGATCTACAACTTTGGTCCAGTGACATTTTGTCGTATCTCTCTCCCTTATACGTTAAATTTGGCCGTATTTCTGGATTGTTCGTAAATTTGGTGATTTTTACAAGTATATTTCATTGTTTGACACACTTATAAGAATGATAGGATCATCACGTTGTGTACGCACATTGGCACGATTAAGGGACATATGTGTACCAAATTTCATGATTCTAGCTTATACATAAGTAGGCAAAAAGTAATGTAAAATGTTAAAAATGCACCCAAATTTCACCCTATTCAAAATTTGATCTCAATTTACCCCCTTAATATGGGAGATACGAGGAAATGGTTTAGAAATAAACATGTAGAGCGATAAATGAGGCGTCTGATGGCGCAAACCGTTTCTTAATATCATAAACCGTTTAGGAGATATGAATCTCGAAGTGGAAGTCTGCACTTTTCAACGTGCTCATGCTTATCTGTCATCTATATATATAAAAGCAAGTCGGGCTGGAGCGATGTATATATAAATATTTAAAAATGAAAAAAGACGTGAATTAATGAGGCACTTCCAGAAATCTCAGAAATTTGAAACTTGGTACGGAGGAAACTGATGCCCCCAGGATCCCTAGAAAAATCGGAAATTCTCAAAATTCCGTGAAGGGGGCACGCTGGGGGGGCTCAAATTTTGGGCTCAGCATAAGAACACAGTCGTATAGTATATCCAAAACGATAACCTATATGTTTCGTGAGCTTAAAAATTTTCGAGAAATTCCTCATTTTTATCCCCTATCCCCCCAAATCAAAATGGCGGCACAACCTGCCAGACGAAGTAGACAATTGAAATTTGGTGAAATTATAGCTTTTGGTCCCTAACCGACGGGAAAATTCCAAGATGTTCAAATTTTTCACTTTTTACCCCCCAAAGATATCGAAATATGGAGGCAATTTTAATGACTGTGCAGACATTCCTTTTGAGCTATTTTTTGGCTAAACGGTAAGTCGTATCACAAAACGGATGGCACAATGTCGCTTCAATTCGGAGTGATATACAACTTTGGTCCAGTGACATTTTGTCGTATCTATCTCCCTTATACGTTAAATTAGGCCGTATTTCTGGATTGTTCGTAAATTTGGTGATTTTTACAAGTATATTTCATTGTTTGACACACTTATAAGAATTATAGGATCATCACGTTGTGTGCGCACATTGGGACGATTAAGGGACATATGTGTACCAAATTTCATGATTCTAGCTTATACATAAGTAGGCAAAAAGTAATGTAAAATTTTAAAAATGCACCCAAATTTCACCCTATTCAAAATTTGATCTCAATTTACGCCCTTAATATGGGAGATACGAGGAAATGGTTTAGAAACAAACATGTAGAGCGATAAATGAGGCGTCTGATGGCGCAAACCGTTCCTTAATATCATAAACCGTTTAGGAGATATGAATCTCGAAGTGGAAGTCTGCACTTTTCAACGTGCTCATGCTTATCTGTCATCTATATATATAAAAGCAAGTCGGGCTGGAGCGATGTATATATAAATATTTAAAAATGAAAAAAGACGTGAATTAATGAGGCACTTCCAGCAATCTCAGAAATTTGAAACTTGGTACGGAGGAAACTGATGCCCCCAGGATCCCTAGAAAAATCGGAAATTCTCAAAATTCCGTGAAGGGGGCACGCTGGGGGGGCTCAAATTTTGGGCTCAGCATAAGAACACAGTCGTATAGTATATACAAAACGATAACCTATAGGTTTCGTGGGCTTAAAAATTTTCGAGAAATTCCTCATTTTTATCCCCTATCCCCCCAAATCAAAATGGCGGCACAACCTGCCAGACGAAGTAGACAATTGAAATTTGGTGAAATTATAGCTTTTGGTCCCTAACCGACGGGAAAATTCCAAGATGTTCAAATTTTTCACTTTTTACCCCCCAAAGATATCGAAATATGGAGGCAATTTTAATGACTGTGCAGACATTCCTTTTGAGCTATTTTTTGGCTAAACGGTAAGTCGTATCACAAAACGGATGGCACAATGTCGCTTCAATTCGGAGTGATATACAACTTTGGTCCAGTGACATTTTGTCGTATCTATCTCCCTTATACGTTAAATTTGGCCGTATTTCTGGATTGTTCGTAAATTTGGTGATTTTTACAAGTATATTTCATTGTTTGACACACGTATAAGAATGATAGGATCATCACGTTGTGTGCGCACATTGGCACGATTAAGGGACATATGTGTACCAAATTTCATGATTCTAGCTTATACATAAGTAGGCAAAAAGTAATGTAAAATGTTAAAAATGCACCCAAATTTCACCCTATTCAAAATTTGATCTCAATTTACCCCCTTAATATGGGAGATACGAGGAAATGGTTTAGAAATAAACATGTAGAGCGATAAATGAGGCGTCTGATGGCGCAAACCGTTTCTTAATATCATATACCGTTTAGGAGATATGAATCTCGAAGTGGAAGTCTGCACTTTTCAACGTGCTCATGCTTATCTGTCATCTATAGCAAGTCGGGCTGGAGCGATGTATATATAAATATTTAAAAATGAAAAAAGACGTGAATTAATGAGGCACTTCCAGAAATCTCAGAAATTTGAAACTTGGTACGGAGGAAACTGATGCCCCCAGGATCCCTAGAAAAATCGGAAATTCTCAAAATTCCGTGAAGGGGGCACGCTGGGGGGGCTCAAATTTTGGGCTCAGCATAAGAACACAGTCGTATAGTATATCCAAAACGATAACCTATATGTTTCGTGAGCTTAAAAATTTTCGAGAAATTCCTCATTTTTATCCCCTATCCCCCCAAATCAAAATGGCGGCACAACCTGCCAGACGAAGTAGACAATTGAAATTTGGTGAAATTATAGCTTTTGGTCCCTAACCGACGGGAAAATTCCAAGATGTTCAAATTTTTCACTTTTTACCCCCCAAAGATATCGAAATATGGAGGCAATTTTAATGACTGTGCAGACATTCCTTTTGAGCTATTTTTTGGCTAAACGGTAAGTCGTATCACAAAACGGATGGCACAATGTCGCTTCAATTCGGAGTGATATACAACTTTGGTCCAGTGACATTTTGTCGTATCTATCTCCCTTATACGTTAAATTAGGCCGTATTTCTGGATTGTTCGTAAATTTGGTGATTTTTACAAGTATATTTCATTGTTTGACACACTTATAAGAATGATAGGATCATCACGTTGTGTGCGCACATTGGCACGATTAAGGGACATATGTGTACCAAATTTCATGATTCTAGCTTATACATAAGTAGGCAAAAAGTAATGTAAAATGTTAAAAATGCACCCAAATTTCACCCTATTCAAAATTTGATCTCAATTTACCCCCTTAATATGGGAGATACGAGGAAATGGTTTAGAAATAAACATGTAGAGCGATAAATGAGGCGTCTGATGGCGCAAACCGTTTCTTAATATCATAAACCGTTTAGGAGATATGAATCTCGAAGTGGAAGTCTGCACTTTTCAACGTGCTCATGCTTATCTGTCATCTATATATATAAAAGCAAGTCGGGCTGGAGCGATGTATATATAAATATTTAAAAATGAAAAAAGACGTGAATTAATGAGGCACTTCCAGAAATCTCAGAAATTTGAAACTTGGTACGGAGGAAACTGATGCCCCCAGGATCCCTAGAAAAATCGGAAATTCTCAAAATTCCGTGAAGGGGGCACGCTGGGGGGGCTCAAATTTTGGGCTCAGCATAAGAACACAGTCGTATAGTATATCCAAAACGATAACCTATATGTTTCGTGAGCTTAAAAATTTTCGAGAAATTCCTCATTTTTATCCCCTATCCCCCCAAATCAAAATGGCGGCACAACCTGCCAGACGAAGTAGACAATTGAAATTTGGTGAAATTATAGCTTTTGGTCCCTAACCGACGGGAAAATTCCAAGATGTTCAAATTTTTCACTTTTTACCCCCCAAAGATATCGAAATATGGAGGCAATTTTAATGACTGTGCAGACATTCCTTTTGAGCTATTTTTTGGCTAAACGGTAAGTCGTATCACAAAACGGATGGCACAATGTCGCTTCAATTCGGAGTGATATACAACTTTGGTCCAGTGACATTTTGTCGTATCTATCTCCCTTATACGTTAAATTTGGCCGTATTTCTGCATGTTCGTAAATTTGGTGATTTTTACAAGTATATTTCATTGTTTGACACACTTATAAGAATGATAGGATCATCACGTTGTGTGCGCACATTGGCACGATTAAGGGACATATGTGTACCAAATTTCATGATTCTAGCTTATACATAAGTAGGCAAAAAGTAATGTAAAATTTTAAAAATGCACCCAAATTTCACCCTATTCAAAATTTGATCTCAATTTACCCCCTTAATATGGGAGATACGAGGAAATGGTTTAGAAACAAACATGTAGAGCGATAAATGAGGCGTCTGATGGCGCAAACCGTGTCTTAATATCGTAAACCGTTTAGGAGATATGAATCTCGAAGTGGAAGTCTGCACTTTCCAACGTGCTCATGCTTATCCGTCATCTATCTATATAAAAGCAAGTCGGGCTGGAGCGATGTATATATAAATATTTAAAAATGAAAAAAGACGTGAATTAATGAGGCACTTCCAGAAATCTCAGAAATTTGAAACTTGGTACGAGGGAAACTGATGACCCCAGGATCCCTAGAAAAATCGGAAATTCTCAAAATTCCCTGAAGGGGGCACGCTGGGGGGGCTCAAATTTTGGGCTCAGTATAAGAACACAGTCGTATAGTATATCCAAAACGATAACCTATAGGTTTCGTGGGCTTAAAAATTTTCGGGAATTTCCTCATTTTTATCCCCCATCCCCCAAATCAAGATGGCGGCACAAAGTGCGAGACGAGGTAGACAATTGAAATTTGGTGAAATTATAGCTTTTGAACCCTAACCGACGGGAAAATTCCAAGATGTTCAAATTTTTCACTTTTTACCCCCAAGGATATCGAAATATGGAGGCAATTTTAATGACTGTGCAGACATTCATTCTGAGCTATTTTTTGGCTAAACGGTAAGTCGTATCACAAAACGGATGGCACAACGTCCCTTCAACTCGGAGTGATCTACAACTTTGGTCCTGTGACATTTTGTCGTATCTCTCTCCCTTATAAGTTAAATTTGGCCGTATTTCTGGATTGTTCGTAAATTTGGTGATTTTTACAAGTATATTTTATTCTTTGACACACTTATAACAATGATAGGATCATCACGTTGTGTGCGCACATTGGCACAATTAAGGGACATATGTGTACCAAATTTCATGATTCTAGCTTATACATAAGTAGGCAAAATGTAATGTAAAATGTTAAAAATGCACCCAAATTTCACCCTATTCAAAATGTGAACTCAATTTACCCCCTTAATATGGGAGATACGAGGAAATGGTTTAGAAACAAACATGTAGAGCGATAAATGAGGCGTCTGATGGCGCAAACCGTTTCGTAATATCATAAACCGTTTAGGAGATATGAATCTCGAAGTGGAAGTCTGCACTTTCCAACGTGCTCATGCTTATCCGTCATCTATATATATAAAAGCAAGTCGGGCTGGAGCGATGTATATATAAATATTTAAAAATGAAAAAAGACGTGAATTAATGAGGCACTTCCAGAAATCTCAGAAATTTGAAACTTGGTACGAGGGAAACTGATGACCCCAGGATCCCTAGAAAAATCGGAAATTCTCAAAATTCCCTGAAGGGGGCACGCTGGGGGGTCTCAAATTTTGGGCTCAGTATAAGAACACAGTCGTATAGTATATCCAAAACGATAACCTATAGGTTTCGTGGGCTTAAAAATTTTCGGGAATTTCCTCATTTTTATCCCCCATCCCCCAAATCAAGATGGCGGCACAACCTGCGAGACGAGGTAGACAATTGAAATTTGGTGAAATTATAGCTTTTGAACCCTAACCGACGGGAAAATTCCAAGATGTTCAAATTTTTCACTTTTTACCCCCAAGGATATCGAAATATGGAGGCAATTTTAATGACTGTGCAGACATTACTTCTGAGCTATTTTTTGGCTAAACGGTAAGTCGTATCACAAAACGGATGGCACAACGTCCCTTCAACTCGGAGTGATCTACAACTTTGGTCCTGTGACATTTTGTCGTATCTCTCTCCCTTATACGTTAAATTTGGCCGTATTTCTGGATTGTTCGTAAATTTGGTGATTTTTACAAGTATATTTTATTCTTTGACACACTTATAACAATGATAGGATCATCACGTTGTGTGCGCACATTGGCACAATTAAGGGACATATGTGTACCAAATTTCATGATTCTAGCTTATACATAAGTAGGCAAAATGTAATGTAAAATGTTAAAAATGCACCCAAATTTCACCCTATTCAAAATTTGAACTCAATTTACCCCCTTAATATGGGAGATACGAGGAAATGGTTTAGAAACAAACATGTAGAGCGATAAATGAGGCGTCTGATGGCGCAAACCGTTTCGTAATATCATAAACCGTTTAGGAGATATGAATCTCGAAGTGGAAGTCTGCACTTTCCAACGTGCTCATGCTTATCCGTCATCTATATATATAAAAGCAAGTCGGGCTGGAGCGATGTATATATAAATATTTAAAAATGAAAAAAGACGTGAATTAATGAAACACTTCCAGAAATCTCAGAAATTTGAAACTTGGTACGAGGCAAACTGATGACCCCAGGATCCCTAGAAAAATCGGAAATTCTCAAAATTCCCTGAAGGGGGCACGCTGGGGGGGCTCAAATTTTGGGCTCAGTATAACAACACAGTCGTATAGTATATCCAAAACGATAACCTATAGGTTTCGTGGGCTTAAAAATTTTCGGGAATTTCCTCATTTTTATCCCCCATCCCCCCAAATCAAGATGGCGGCACAGCCTGCGAGACGAGGTAGACAATTGAAATTTGGTGAAATTATAGCTTTTGAACCCTAACCGACGGGAAAATTCCAAGATGTTCAAATTTTTCACTTTTTACCCCCAAGGATATCGAAATATGGAGGCAATTTTAATGACTGTGCAGACATTACTTCTGAGCTATTTTTTGGCTAAACGGTAAGTCGTATCACAAAACGGATGGCACAACGTCCCTTCAATTCGGAGTGATCTACAACTTTGGTCCTGTGACATTTTGTCGTATCTCTCTCCCTTATACGTTAAATTTGGCCGTATTTCTGGATTGTTCGTAAATTTGGTGATTTTTACAAGTATATTTTATTCTTTGACACATTTATAACAATGATAGGATCATCATGTTGTGTGCGCACATTGGCACGATTAAGGGACATATGTGTACCAAATTTCATGATTCTAGATTATACATAAGTAGGCAAAATGTAATGTAAAATGTTAAAAATGCACCCAAATTTCACCCTATTCAAAATTTGAGCTCAATTTACCCCCTTAATATGGGAGATACGAGGAAATGGTTTAGAAACAAACATGTAGAGCGATAAATGAGGCGTCTGATGGTGCAAACCGTTTCGTAATATCATAAACCGTTTAGGAGATATGAATCTCGAAGTGGAAGTCTGCACTTTCCAACGTGTTCATGCTTATCCGTCATCTATATATATAAAAGCAAGTCGGGCTGGAGCGATGTATATATAAATATTTAAAAATGAAAAAAGACGTGAATTAATGAGGCACTTCCAGAAATCTCAGAAAATTGAAACTTGGTACGAGGGAAACTGATGACCCCAGGATCCCTAGAAAAATCGGAAATTCTCAAAATTCCCTGAAGGGGGCACGCTGGGGGGGGCTCAAATTTTGGGCTCAGTATAAGAACACAGTCGTATAGTATATCCAAAACGATAACCTATAGGTTTCGTGGGCTTAAAAATTTTCGGGAATTTCCTCATTTTTATCCCCCATCCCCCCAAATCCAAATGGCGGCACAACCTGCGAGACGAGGTAGACAATTGAAATTTGGTGAAATTATAGCTTTTGAACCCTAACCGACGGGAAAATTCCAAGATGTTCAAATTTTTCACTTTTTACCCCCAAGGATATCGAAATATGGAGGCAATTTTAATGACTGTGCAGACATTCCTTCTGAGCTATTTTTTGGCTAAACGGTAAGTCGTATCACAAAACGGATGGCACAACGTCCCTTCAATTCGGAGTGATCTACAACTTTGGTCCTGTGACATTTTGTCGTATCTCTCTCCCTTATACGTTAAATTTGGCCGTATTTCTGGATTGTTCGTAAATTTGGTGATTTTTACAAGTATATTTTATTCTTTGACACACTTATAACAATGATAGGATCATCACGTTGTGTGCGCACATTGGCACAATTAAGGGACATATGTGTACGAAATTTCATGATTCTAGCTTATACATAAGTAGGCAAAATGTAATGTAAAATGTTATAAATGCACCCAAATTTCACCCTATTCAAAATTTGAGCTCAATTTACCCCCTTAATATGGGAGATACGAGGAAATGGTTTAGAAACAAACATGTAGAGCGATAAATGAGGCGTCTGATGGTGCAAACCGTTTCGTAATATCATAAACCGTTTAGGAGATATGAATCTCGAAGTGGAAGTCTGCACTTTCCAACGTGCTCATGCTTATCCGTCATCTATATATATAAAAGCAAGTCGGGCTGGAGCGATGTATATATAAATATTTAAAAATGAAAAAAGACGTGAATTAATGAGGCACTTCCAGAAATCTCAGAAATTTGAAACTTGGTACGAGGGAAACTGATGACCCCAGGATCCCTAGAAAAATCGGAAATTCTCAAAATTCCCTGAAGGGGGCACGCTGGGGGGGCTCAAATTTTGGGCTCAAAATAAGAACACAGTCGTATAGTATATCCAAAACGATAACCTATAGGTTTCGTGGGCTTAAAAATTTTCGGGAATTTCCTCATTTTTATCCCCCATCCCCCCAAATCAAGATGGCGGCACAACCTGCGAGACGAGGTAGACAATTGAAATTTGGTGAAATTATAGCTTTTGAACCCTAACCGACGGGAAAATTCCAAGATGTTCAAATTTTTCACTTTTTACCCCCAAGGATATCGAAATATGGAGGCAATTTTAATGACTGTGCAGACATTCCTTCTGAGCTATTTTTTGGCTAAACGGTAAGTCGTATCACAAAACGGATGGCACAACGTCCCTTCAATTCGGAGTGATCTACAACTTTGGTCCTGTGACATTTTGTCGTATCTCTCTCCCTTATACGTTAAATTTGGCCGTATTTCTGGATTGTTCGTAAATTTGGTGATTTTTACAAGTATATTTTATTCTTTGACACACTTATAACAATGATAGGATCATCATGTTGTGTGCGCACATTGGCACGATTAAGGGACATATGTGTACCAAATTTCATGATTCTAGCTTATACATAAGTAGGCAAAATGTAATGTAAAATGTTAAAAATGCACCCAAATTTCACCCTATTCAAAATTTGAACTCAATTTACCCCCTTAATATGGGAGATACGAGGAAATGGTTTAGAAACAAACATGTAGAGCGATAAATGAGGCGTCTGATGGCGCAAACCGTTTCGTAATATCATAAACCGTTTAGGAGATATGAATCTCGAAGTGGAAGTCTGCACTTTCCAACGTGCTCATGCTTATCCGTCATCTATATATATAAAAGCAAGTCGGGCTGGAGCGATGTATATATAAATATTTAAAAATGAAAAAAGACGTGAATTAATGAGGCACTTCCAGAAATCTCAGAAATTTGAAACTTGGTACGAGGGAAACTGATGACCCCAGGATCCCTAGAAAAATCGGAAATTCTCAAAATTCCCTGAAGGGGGCACGCTGGGGGAGCTCAAATTTTGGGCTCAGTATAAGAACACAGTCGTATAGTATATCCAAAACGATAACCTATAGGTTTCGTGGGCTTAAAAATTTTCGGGAATTTCCTCATTTTTATCCCCCATCCCCCAAATCAAGATGGCGGCACAACCTGCGAGACGAGGTAGACAATTGAAATTTGGTGAAATTATAGCTTTTGAACCCTAACCGACGGGAAAATTCCAAGATGTTCAAATTTTTCACTTTTTACCCCCAAGGATATCGAAATATGGAGGCAATTTTAATGACTGTGCAGACATTCATTCTGAGCTATTTTTTGGCTAAACGGTAAGTCGTATCACAAAACGGATGGCACAATGTCCCTTCAACTCGGAGTGATCTACAACTTTGGTCCTGTGACATTTTGTCGTATCTCTCTCCCTTATACGTTAAATTTGGCCGTATTTCTGGATTGTTCGTAAATTTGGTGATTTTTACAAGTATATTTTATTCTTTGACACACTTATAACAATGATAGGATCATCACGTTGTGTGCGCACATTGGCACAATTAAGGGACATATGTGTACGAAATTTCATGATTCTAGCTTATACATAAGTAGGCAAAATGTAATGTAAAATGTTAAAAATGCACCCAAATTTCACCCTATTCAAAATTTGAGCTCATTTTACCCCCTTAATATGGGAGATACGAGGAAATGGTTTAGAAACAAACATGTAGAGCGATAAATGAGGCGTCTGATGGTGCAAACCGTTTCGTAATATCATAAACCGTTTAGGAGATATGAATCTCGAAGTGGAAGTCTGCACTTTCCAACGTGCTCATGCTTATCCGTCATCTATATATATAAAAGCAAGTCGGGCTGGAGCGATGTATATATAAATATTTAAAAATGAAAAAAGACGTGAATTAATGAGGCACTTCCAGAAATCTCAGAAATTTGAAACTTGGTACGAGGGAAACTGATGACCCCAGGATCCCTAGAAAAATCGGAAATTCTCAAAATTCCCTGAAGGGGGCACGCTGGGGGGGCTCAAATTTTGGGCTCAGTATAACAACACAGTCGTATAGTATATCCAAAACGATAACCTATAGGTTTCGTGGGCTTAAAAATTTTCGGGAATTTCCTCATTTTTATCCCCCATTCCCCCAAATCAAGATGGCGGCACAACCTGCGAGACGAGGTAGACAATTGAAATTTGGTGAAATTATAGCTTTTGAACCCTAACCGACGGGAAAATTCCAAGATGTTCAAATTTTTCACTTTTTACCCCCAAGGATATCGAAATATGGAGGCAATTTTAATGACTGTGCAGACATTCCTTCTGAGCTATTTTTTGGCTAAACGGTAAGTCGTATCACAAAACGGATGGCACAACGTCCCTTCAACTCGGAGTGATCTACAACTTTGGTCCTGTGACATTTTGTCGTATCTCTCTCCCTTATACGTTAAATTTGGCCGTATTTCTGGATTGTTCGTAAATTTGGTGATTTTTACAAGTATATTTTATTCTTTGACACACTTATAACAATGATAGGATCATCATGTTGTGTGCGCACATTGGCACGATTAAGGGACATATGTGTACCAAATTTCATGATTCTAGCTTATACATAAGTAGGCAAAATGTAATGTAAAATGTTAAAAATGCACCCAAATTTCACCCTATTCAAAATTTGAACTCAATTTACCCCCTTAATATGGGAGATACGAGGAAATGGTTTAGAAACAAACATGTAGAGCGATAAATGAGGCGTCTGATGGCGCAAACCGTTTCGTAATATCATAAACCGTTTAGGAGATATGAATCTCGAAGTGGAAGTCTGCACTTTCCAACGTGCTCATGCTTATCCGTCATCTATATATATAAAAGCAAGTCGGGCTGGAGCGATGTATATATAAATATTTAAAAATGAAAAAAGACGTGAATTAATGAGGCACTTCCAGAAATCTCAGAAATTTGAAACTTGGTACGAGGGAAACTGATGACCCCAGGATCCCTAGAAAAATCGGAAATTCTCAAAATTCCCTGAAGGGGGCACGCTGGGGGGGCTCAAATTTTGGGCTCAGTATAAGAACACAGTCGTATAGTATATCCAAAACGATAACCTATAGGTTTCGTGGGCTTAAAAATTTTCGGGAATTTCCTCATTTTTATCCCCCATCCCCCAAATCAAGATGGCGGCACAACCTGCGAGACGAGGTAGACAATTGAAATTTGGTGAAATTATAGCTTTTGAACCCTAACCGACGGGAAAATTCCAAGATGTTCAAATTTTTCACTTTTTACCCCCAAGGATATCGAAATATGGAGGCAATTTTAATGACTGTGCAGACATTCATTCTGAGCTATTTTTTGGCTAAACGGTAAGTCGTATCACAAAACGGATGGCACAACGTCCCTTCAACTCGGAGTGATCTACAACTTTGGTCCTGTGACATTTTGTCGTATCTCTCTCCCTTATACGTTAAATTTGGCCGTATTTCTGGATTGTTCGTAAATTTGGTGATTTTTACAAGTATATTTTATTCTTTGACACACTTATAACAATGATAGGATCATCACGTTGTGTGCGCACATTGGCACAATTAAGGGACATATGTGTACCAAATTTCATGATTCTAGCTTATACATAAGTAGGCAAAATGTAATGTAAAATGTTAAAAATTCACCCAAATTTCACCCTATTCAAAATTTGAACTCAATTTACCCCCTTAATATGGGAGATACGAGGATATGGTTTAGAAACAAACATGTAGAGCGATAAATGAGGCGTCTGATGGCGCAAACCGTTTCTTAATATCATAAACCGTTTAGGAGATATGAATCTCGAAGTGGAAGTCTGCACTTTTCAACGTGCTCATGCTTATCCGTCATCTATATATATAAAAGCAAGTCGGGCTGGAGCGATGTATATATAAATATTTAAAAATGAAAAAAGACGTGAATTAATGAGGCACTTCCAGAAATCTCAGAAATTTGAAACTTGGTACGAGGGAAACTGATGACCCCAGGATCCCTAGAAAAATCGGAAATTCTCAAAATTCCCTGAAGGGGGCACGCTGGGGGGCTCAAATTTTGGGCTCAGCATAAGAACACAGTCGTATAGTATATCCAAAACGATAACCTATAGGTTTCGTGGGCTTAAAAATTTTCGGGAATTTCCTCAATTTTATCCCCCATCCCCCCAAATCAAGATGGCGGCACAACCTGCGAGACGAGGTAGACAATGGAAATTTGGTGAAATTATAGCTTTTGGTCCCTAACCGACGGGAAAATTCCAAGATGTTCAAATTTTTCACTTTTAACCCACAAAGATATCGAAATACGGAGGCAATTATAATGACTGTGCAGACATTCCTTTTGAGCTATTGTTTGGCTAAACGGTAAGTCGTATCACAAAACGGATGGCACAATGTCGCTTCAATTCGGAGTGATCTACAACTTTGGTCCTGTGACATTTTGTCGTATCTCTTTCCCTTATACGTTAAATTCGGCCGTATTTCTGGATTGTTCGTAAATTTGGTGATTTTTACAAGTATATTTTATTGTTTGACACACTTATAACAATGATAGGATCATCACGTTGTGTGCGCACATTGGCACGATTAAGGGACATATGTGTACCAAATTTCATGATTCTAGCTTATACATAAGTAGGCAAAATGTAATGTAAAATGTTAAAAATGCACCCGAATTTCACCCTATTCAAAATTTGAACTCAATTTACCCCCTTAATATTGGAGATACGAGGATATGGTTTAGAAACAAACATGTAGAGCGATAAATGAGGCGTTTGATGGCGCAAACCGTTTCTTAATATCATAAACCGTTTAGGAGATATGAATCTCGAAGTGGAAGTCTGCACTTTTCAACGTGCTCATGCTTATCCGTCATCTATATATATAAAAGCAAGTCGGGCTGGAGCGATGTATATATAAATATTTAAAAATGAAAAAAGACGTGAATTAATGAGGCACTTCCAGAAATCTCAGAAATTTGAAACTTGGTACGAGGGAAACTGATGACCCCAGGATCCCTAGAAAAATCGGAAATTCTCAAAATTCCCTGAAGGGGGCACGCTGGGGGGCTCAAATTTTGGGCTCAGCATAAGAACACAGTCGTATAGTATATCCAAAACGATAACCTATAGGTTTCGTGGGCTTAAAAATTTTCGGGAATTTCCTCAATTTTATCCCCCATCCCCCCAAATCAAGATGGCGGCACAACCTGCGAGACGAGGTAGACAATTGAAATTTGGTGAAATTATAGCTTTTGGTCCCTAACCGACGGGAAAATTCCAAGATGTTCAAATTTTTCACTTTTAACCCACAAAGATATCGAAATACGGAGGCAATTTTAATGACTGTGCAGACATTCCTTTTGAGCTATTGTTTGGCTAAACGGTAAGTCGTATCACAAAACGGATGGCACAATGTGGCTTCAATTCGGAGTGATCTACAACTTTGGTCCTGTGACATTTTGTCGTATCTCTCTCCCTTATACGTTAAATTCGGCCGTATTTCTGGATTGTTCGTAAATTTGGTGATTTTTACAAGTATATTTTATTGTTTGACACACTTATAACAATGATAGGATCATCACGTTGTGTGCGCACATTGGCACGATTAAGGGACATATGTGTACCAAATTTCATGATTCTAGCTTATACATAAGTAGGCAAAATGTAATGTAAAATGTTAAAAATGCACCCGAATTTCACCCTATTCAAAATTTGAACTCAATTTACCCCCTTAATATGGGAGATACGAGGATATGGTTTAGAAACAAACATGTAGAGCGATAAATGAGGCGTCTGATGGCGCAAACCGTTTCTTAATATCATAAACCGTTTAGGAGATATGAATCTCGAAGTGGAAGTCTGCACTTTTCAACGTGCTCATGCTTATCCGTCATCTTCTATATAAATAAAATCGTAACGACCGTGTGTCTGTACATTATTTTGGCGAAATTTCCGTATAGTTATCCGTTTCAGGTGTAATAATGACCATCTGCATCATTTTTAGCTTCGGTGTCTGTCTGTTTTTTGTCTGTTTGTCTGTTTGTCTGTCCTTCTATAACTTGAAAACTACTGGATATATTTCCACCAAACTTCATATTTAGAATCCACCTGTCCTTGGGTAGGTTTTAGCGCAAAAAATAAATTCGTAACGACTGTGTGTCTGTACATTGATTATTTTGGCGAAATTTCCGTACAGTTATCCGTTTCAGGTGTAATAATGACCATCTGCATCATTTTTAGCTTTGGTGTCTGTTTGTCTGTTTGTTTGTCTGTTAGTCTCTTTGTCTGTTTGTCTGTTTGTCTGTCCTTCTATAACTTGAAAACTACTAAATATATATTTCCACCAAACTTCATATTTAGAATCCACCTCTGCTTGGGTAGGTTTTAGAGCAAATATCGTTTCTAAATCCCTGAACTGAGTGGGGATTTTTACGAAACCGAAACCGTGATTTTGCACTCCCCCAAAGTATACACAACCGAACTTAATGGAAATCAACCTGCCTTAATGAAAATTAATTTCTAAACCTTTTTTTCCATGTGCATCATTTCGATAACATGAATTTAGTAAAGGAGATATTAACGGACCGTTTTTCGGTACAAATCCCAGCGGACTTAACGCAAGAGCGGGTGCTTTTAATGTGTACTTCTTACACCTTGAAAACTAACAAGATATTTGAACCAAATTTTTTATATAGCATCCATCTGTCCAAGGGTAGGTTTCCTTGGTGTCTGTTAGTTAGTTAGTTTGTTTGTTTGTTTCTTTGTTTGTTTGTTTGTTTGTTTGGTCTGTTTGTCTTTCTCTAACTTGAAAACTACTGGATATATTTCCACCAAACTTCATATTTAGAATCCACCTATCCTTTGGGGAGGTTTTAAGGCAAATATTGTTTCTAAATCCCTGAACTAATTGGGGTTTTATACGAAACCGAAACAGTGATTTTGCACTCCCTTAAAATACACACAACGAAACTTAATGGGAATCTACCTGCCTTAATGGAAATTAATTTCTAAACCTTTTCTTCTCCTGTGCATCACTTCAATCACTTACAGGAAAGATAGTATGATCAAACTCTACACGAACATTGGCCCACCCAGTATCCATATGTGAGCCAAATGCTATGTCACATAATTATCCGAAAAGTAATGCAATGTAAGATATTCTTACACAAATTTCAACCTATTCAACGTTTCTGATTCAATCTGACCCATGAATAGATTAGATGCGAGAAAATATCATAGGACCAGTCATTTAGATCGCTAAATACTGCGCCTTACGGTACAATCATTTGTCGATATGACGTACCGTTTAGCAGCAGTTAATCTGTAAATGAAGGTCTGCAATATTGTAAACATTCATATACTTTCGTATGTCCATCTGTATATATTCATTTATTTATTTATTTATTTATTTATTTATTATGCCTTTGTAGGTGGCGAAGTTAGGGCTCTTGGCCCTCTTGTCTTGCAGAAGGCAAGGGATCATGCAGTTTTGTTCGAAAGTCCCCTACTCTATTGTGTTTGGCTCTAGGCCAGGGTGCCCGCCATTATAAACAAATGTTCCAATCTAAAATTTGACTAGCATTAGGCAGAGTGGCCTGCTATTTTCATGGAAACTCACTAATTCTGTGTGACTGGCAGTAAGCTGGCTAGCAGCAGTAAAAAGGGACTGTCATTATAATGATAACTGCACAACTCAATTTTGACTGGTGGTAGGGAAGTTGCCTGCTATTATAATAAAAACCCCTCAACTGTAACCTGTCTGAAAGTAGGAAATGGGTCTGCCATTGTAACTAAAACTCTCCAAATCGATTGTGACCGCGCAGTAGGCATTGGGGCCTGCAATTATAATGTAAACTTGCCAACTCGATTGTGAATGGCAGTAGGCGAGTGAGCCTGGCGTTATCATCACAACTCCGCAACCCTCACTTTACATTGGAAACAACGTATGTGGAGCTCCCCATGCTATTTCCCGGATAAGGCTAAGAGACATGCAATTTTAAAACAATCTCATTTGCTGCACGCACAGTATTTACGTCGATATCCGTATGCAATGTAGAATACCGTAGCGAAGCACGGGTACATTTGCTAGTTAAAAATAAGGAAATACGTATTTTTTGTTTTCAGAAAATCCCAATAGGAGGGGTGAAAAACGGTAAAAAGGGGGTTGGATGCCTTTAATCAGAATGCCGGTACTTATATCTCAGAAACTGAAGATATTACAGACCTGAAAATTGGTACTTTTGATCTCTTTTAAAAATAAAGAAACACGTATTTTTTTGTTTTTGAAAAATCCAATTAATGGGAGGGTGAAAAGGGGGGTGAATTTTTAAAAACAGTGCATCTATATCTCAAAACTTTTAAAGTTTACAGATGTAAAAATAGGTATTTAGAATCTTCATTAAAAATAAAGAAACACGTATTTTTTTGTTTTCGGAAAATCCCAATAGGAGGGGTGAAAAGGGATGAAAATGGATTGAATGCCTTTAATGAGGATACTTATATCTCAGAAACTGAAGATATTACAGACCTGAAAATTGGTACCTTTGATCTCTTTTAAAAATAAAGAAACACGTATTTTTTTGTTTTTGGAAAATCCAAATAATGGGGGTGAAAAGGGGGGTGAATTTTTAAAATGAGTGTATCTATGTCTCAAAACTTTTAAAGTTTATAGATGTAAAATATGGTATTTAGAATCTCCTTTAAAAATAAAGAAACACGTTTTTTTTATGTTTTCGGAAAATCCCGATAGGAAGAGTGGAAAAGGGTGAAAAAGAGGTTGAATGCCTTTAACGAGGCTACTTATATTTCAGAACCTGAAGACATTACAGACCTGAAAATTGGTATTGGGGATCCACTTTAAAAATAAGGAAACACGTATATTTTCTTTTTTGAAAAATCCGGATAATGGGGGGGGTGAAAAGGGGGGTGAATTTTTAAAATGATTGTGTCTATATCTTAAAACTTTAAAAGTTTACAGATGTAAAAATTGGTATTTAGAATCTCCTTTAAAAGTAAAGGAATAAGTATTTTTTCGTTTTCTGTAAATCCCAATAGGAGGGGTGTAAAAGGGTGAATAGTGGGTTGAATGCCTTTAATGAGGATACATATATCTCAGAAAGTGAATATATTACAGAACTAAAAATATGTATATGGGATCTCCTTTAAAGATAAAGAAACGCGTATTCTCGGAAAATCCAATGAAAGGGGGGGGGGGAAGAATTCTAAAATTAATTGACTTAATTGTATGAGAATACATACATCTAATAAAAACTAAAGTTGTTACGGACGTGAAAATTGGTATTTTGATCTCCTTTAAAAACAAAGAAATACGCGTTTTGTGGGGGAAACAATCTTGGGGGGCGGGAGTGGAAAGGAGTTGAATTCCTTTCATGAGGACACATGAATCAAAAACTGAAGAAGTTAGAGTCGTGATAATTCCTATTTAGAAGATCCTTTACTATTAAAGAAACAAGTATTTTTTGCCGGAAAATTCACTTAAGGGGGGGGGGAGAGAAGTGTGAAAGGAAAAAAGAAAAAGCGAATTATTTTTATGGGGATACTTATATCTCAAAACTCAAGGTAATAGACGTGAACATTGGGGTTTGGAATCTCCTTTAAACATAAAGAAACACTCCTTCTTTTAATTTTTTTTTGGAGGGGGGGTAAATAAACTTAACTGCGGTGGGGTGTAAAAGGAGGTGAGACCAATTGATTTTGCTGTTCATAATGTACTTATAAGGAGCCTCCGTTGCTCAGGCGGCAGGGCGCCGGCCTCTCACAGCTGGGTTCCGTGGTTCAAATCCCGGTCACTCCATGTGACATTCGTGCTGGACAAAACGGAGGCGGGACAGGTTTTTCTCCGGATACTTCGCTTTTCCCTGTCATCATTCATTCCAGCAACACTGTCCAATATTTCATTTCATTTGTCATTCATCGATCATTGCCCCAGAGGAGTGCTTCGGCAGCCGGCACAATTCCTACTGTCGCCGCTAGATGGGGCTTTATTCATTCCATTCCTGACCCTGTCGAATGACTGGAAACAGGCTGTATATTTTCGATGTACTTATTCTGATCATAAACCGATCTTTTTAATCTTTCCTGGGTTCGTTTTCAACAGCCAACTTTTCCTTCGGAGAACGTTCTTATATTACAGTAGATTCTCCTGGCATATGAATAAAAATTTCAACACATTTGAAATAAACGATAGGAATGAGATTGACCGTCCAATTGTTCACCTCTATAATAAGGTCAATAATGCACGGAAGTATGTCATTCGTATCGCCGGAAATCTCGCACACTTGCCTACGCGCGACAATGGTGCTGGTCACATTCTCAACAATAACAATGGCAGCAGATGTAATTTACCGCCAAGTAGCGGTCTTGCATCTTGCTGTGGGGTCCAGAACATCTAGGCCTATAATAATAATAATAATAATAATAATAATAATAATAATAATAATAATAATAATAATAATAATAATAATAATAATAATGTTCTGGACCGTCGTCAAATGTGCACCGCGGTGGAAACGGGTCCTGGACGGGTAATGACTAAGAATGCAGTCTGGCCGCGGGTTCAGTACCGCCAAGGCACCCAAGACGACACCACGCCGGATCTCCTGAAGGATTTGTTCCATATTAAAAATGCTTATAAGAAAAGATGGCAAAGCTTTAGGGACCCAACTGACAGGGTGGAATACCTGGACCTAGCGTGGGAAGTACGAAATCGATTGCTGGAAATAAAGATTGGAAAATGGGAGGAAACTTGCCATAATCTATTAGAAAACGAGTCAGATCGCGAATTTTGGCTTATTCTCGCAGAAAACGATTCAAATCGCGAATTTCGGCTGATTATATATCTAAAAAAACATTCAATTATAAATTTCAGTATAATACCGTAGCGAAGCACGGGTATCTTGCTAGTATATATATAAAGTAACTTGTCCTGACTGACTGACTGATTCATCATCGCCGAGCCAAAACTACTTGACATAAAGAAATGAAATTTTGAGGATACATTCATAATAAGATGTAGGTGCTCGCTAAGAGAGGATTTTTGGATATTCCGTCTCTAAGGGGGTGAAAAAGGGGGTGAAATTTTAAAATGAGTGTATCTATATCTCAACACTTTAAAGGTTTACAGATGTAAGAATTGGTATTTAGAATCTTCTTTAAAAATAAGGAAACACGTATTTTTTTGTTTTCGGAAAATTCCAATGGGAGGGGTGAAAAAGGGTGAAATATTGGTTGAATGCCTTTAATGAGGATACCGGTACTTATATCTCAGAAACTGAACATATTACAGACCTGAAAATTGGTACTTTTGATCTCTTTTAAAAATAAAGAAACACGTATTTTTTTATTTTTGGAAAATCCAATTAATGGGAGGGTGAAATGGGGGGTGAATTTTAAAATTAGTGTATCTATATCTCAAAACTTTGAAAGTTTACAGATGTAAAAATTGGTATTTAGAATCTTCATTGAAAATAAAGAAACACGTATTTTTTTGTTTTTTTTTTGTTTTCCGAAAATCGCATTAGGCAGGGTGAAAAGGGCTGCAAAATTGTTTGAGTGAATTTAATGAGGATACTTATATCTCAGAAAATGAAGATATTACAGACCTAAAAATTGGTGTCTGGGAGCTCCTTTAAAAATAAAGAAACGTGTATATTTTTGTTTTCGGAAAATCCAATTAATGGGGGTGAAAAGGGGGGTGAATTTTTAAAATGAGTGTATCTATATCTCAAAACTTTTAAAGTTTATAGATGTAAAAATTGGTCTTTAGCATATCCTTTAAAAATAAGGAAACACGTATTATTTTGTTTTCGGAAAATCCCAATAGGAAGGGTGGAAAAGGGTGAAAAAGGGGTTGAATGCCTTAACTGAGGCTACTTATATTTCAGAACATGAAGATATTACAGACCTGAAAATTGGCGTTTGAGATCTCCTTTAAAAATAAAGAAACACGTATTTTTTGGTTTTTGGAATATCCAATTAATAGGGGGTGAAAAGGGGGTGAATTTTTAAAATCAGTATATCTATATATCAAAACTTCTCAAGTTTATAGATGTAATAATTTGTACTTAGAATCTCCTTTAAAAATAAAGAAACATGTATTTTTTGTTTTCGGAAATGCCACTTGGGTGGAGGGGGTAGTTAATAATGACTGAAAATGGTGTTGAATTCTTTTAATTAGGCTACTGATATCTCAAAAATGAAGATGTTACAGACGTGAAATGTGATATTTGGAATCTGCTTTAAAAGTAAAGAAACACGTATTCTCGGAAAATCCAATGAGGGGGGGGGGTTAAAGAATAGATAAATTAATTGACTTATTTTTATGAGAATACATAAGCTAATAAAAACTAAAATTGTTACAGACGTGAAAATTGGTATTTGGATCTCCTTTTAAAACAAAGGAAAACGCGTTTTTGGGGGGAAACCATCTTGGGGTGTGTGGGGGGGGGGGGAGTGAAGAGGAATTGAATTCCTTTCGTGAGGACACATAAATCTAAAACTGAAGAAGTTAGAGTCGTGATATTTGGTATTTAGAAAACCCTTTACTATTAAAGAAACAAGTATTTTTTGCCGGAAAATTCACGTAGGGGGGAAGGGGAGGAGTTTGAAAGGAAGTGAAAAAAGTGAATTATTTGTATGGGTATACTTATATCTCAAAACTGAAGGTAATAGACGTGACCACATTGGTGTTTGGAATCTCCTTTAAACATAAAGAAGCACGCCATCTTTTCATTCTTTTTTTGGGGGGGGGGGTAAATAAACTTAACGGCGGTGGGGTGTAAAAGGAGGGGAGACCAATTGATTTTACTGTTCGCAATGTACTTACAAGGAGCCTCCGTTGCTCAGGCAGCAGCGCGCCGGCCTCTCACAGCTGGGTTCCGTGGTTTAAATCCCGGTCACTCCATGTGACATTCGTGCTGGACAAAAAGGAGGCGGGACAGGTTTTTCTCCGAATACTCCGGTTTTCCCTGTCATCATTCACTCCAGCAACACTGTCCAATATCAGTTCATTTCATTTGTCATTTATTAATCATTGCCCCAGAGAAGTGCGACAGGCTTCGGCAGCCGGAACAATTCCTATTGTCGCCGCTAGACGGGGGCTTTATTCATTCCATTCCTGACCCTGTCGAATGACTGGAAACAGGCTATAGATTTTCGATGAACTTATTCTGATCATAAACCGATCATTTCTAACCTTTCCTGGGTTCATTTTCAAGAACCATCTTTTCCTTCGGAGAACGTTCTTAGATTACAGTAGATTCTGCTGGCATATAAATAAAAATTTAAACTAATTTGAAATAAACGATAGGAAAGAGATTGACCGTCCGTTCACCTCTATAATAAGGTCAATAATGCACGGAAGTATGTCATTCGTATCGCCAGAAATCCCGCACATTTGCCTACGCGCGACGATGGTGCTGGTCACATTGTCAACAATGACAATGGCAGCGGGTGTAAGTTACCACCAAGTAGCGGTCTTGCATCTTGCTGTGGGGTCCAGAACATCTATAATAATAATAATAATAATAATAATAATAATAATAATAATAATAATAATAATAATAATAATAATAATAATAATAATAATAATAATAATAATAATAATAATAATGTTGTGGACCGTCGTCAAATGTGCGGACCGCGCTGGAAACGGGTCCTGGACTGCTAATGACTAAGAATGCAGTCCGGCCGCGGGTTCAGTACCGCCAAGGCATCCAGGACGACACCACGCCGGATCTCCTGAACGATTTGATCCATATTTAAAATGCTTATAGGAAAAGATGGCAAAGATTTAGGGACCCAACTGACCGGGTAGAATATCTGGACCTAGCCCGGGGAAGTACGAAACCGATTGCTGGAAAGAAGGATTGAAAAATGGGAGGAAACTTGCCGTAATCTATTAGAAAACGAGTCAGATCTCGAATTTTGGTGGATTCTCGCAGAAAACGAGTCAGATCGCGAATTTCGGCATTCAACAATAAGCATTCAATTACAAATTTCGGTATAACACCGTAGCGAAGCACGGGTATATTGCTAGTCTATATATATATAAAGTAGCTTGTCCTGACTGACTGACTGATTCATCATCGCCGAGCCAAAACTACTGGACATAAAGAAATGAAATTTTGGGGATAGATTCATATTACAATGTAGGTGCTCGCTAAGAGAGGATTTTTGGATATTCCTTCGCTAAGGGGGTGAAAAGGGGGGTGAAATTTTAAAATGAGTGTGTCTATATCTCAAAACTTTAAAAGTTTACAGATGTGAAAATTGGTATTTAGAATCTTCATTAAAAATAAAGGAACACGTATTTTTTTGTTTTCGGAAAATCCCAATAGGAGGGGTGAAAAAGGGTGAAAAAGTGGTTGAATGCCTTTAATCAGGATACCGCTACTTATATCTCAGAAACTGAAGATATTACAGACCTCAAAATTGGTACTTTCGATCGCTGTCAAAAATAAAGAAACACATATATTTTTTGTTTTTGGAAAATCCAATTAATGCGAGGGTGAAAGGGGGGTGAATTTTTAAAATGAGTGCAGCTATATCTCAAAAGTTTTAAAGTTTAGAGATGTAAAAATTGGTATTTAGAATCTTCTTTAAAAATAAAGGAACACGTATTTTTTTGTTTTCGGAAAATCCCAATACGGAGGGTGAAAAGGGGTGAAAAATGGGTTGAATGCCTTTAAAGACAATACTTATATCTCAGAAACTGAAGATATTATAGACCTCAAAATTGGTACTTTTGATCGCTTTCAAAAATAAAGTAACACATACTTTTTTGTTTTTGGAAAATCCAATTAATGCGAGGGTGAAAAGGGGGGTGAATTTTTAAAATGAGTGCATCTATATCTCAAAAGTTTTAAAATTTAGAGATGTAAAAATTGGTATTTAGAATCTCCTTTGAAAATAAAGAAACACGTATTTTTTGGTTTTCGGAAAATCCTAATAGGAAGGGTGGAAAAGGGTGAAGAAGAGGTTGAATGCCTTTAATGACGCTACTTATATTTCAGAACCTGAAGATATTACAGACCTGAAAATTGGTATTTGGGATCTACTTGAAAAATAAAGAAACAGGTATTTTTTCGTTTTTGGAAAATCCAAATAATGGGGGGTGAAAAGGGGGGGTGAATTTTTAAAATGAGTGTGTCTACATCTTAAAACTTTAAACGTTTACAGATATAAAAATTGGTGTTTAGAATCTCCCTTAAAAATAAAGGAACACGTATTTCTTTGTTTTCTCTAAATCCCAATAGGAGGGGTGTAAAAGGGTGAATAATGGGTTGAATGCCTTTAATGAGGATACATATATCTCAGAAACTGAAGATATTACAGAACTGAAAATTTGTAAATGGGATCTCCTTTAAAAATAAAGAAACACGTATATTTTTGCTTTTGGAAAATTAGATTAATGGCGGTTAAACAGGGGTAGCAAATTGGGGTGAATTTTTTGAAAGATTAAATCTACAGAATATCTGAGAAGCGTAAAATGTCACAGACGTAAAAAGTGGGTATTTGGAATCTCCTGTAAGTGTAAAGAAACATAGGTGATTTGTCTTTGGAAACTCCACTTAAGGGGAACTAAAAGGGGTGAATTTTTTAAATGAGAATTTCTACAGTATATCTCAAAAAACTTAACATGTTACAGAAGTGAAAAATGGTAATTGTTTAATTCTAATAAAAATAAAGAAATGTGTATTTTTAGTTTTCGGAAATACCACTTGAGTAGTGTGTGTGGGGGGGGGGTGAAAGTGACTGAAAATGGTGTTGAATTCTTTTAATTAGGCTACTGATATCTCAAAAATGAAGATGATACACACGTGAAAAATGATTTTTGGAATCTGCTTTAAAAGTAAACAAACACGTATTCTCGGATAATCCAATGAAGGGGGTTTGGGGGGTTAAAGGATTGAAAAAATTAATTGACTTAATTGTATGAGAATACATACATCTAATAAAAACTAAAGTTGTTACAGACGTGAAAATTGGTATTTTGATCTCCTTTAAAAACAAACAAAAGCGCGTTTTGGGGGGGGGGAAACAATTTTGGTGGGGCGGGAATGAAAAGGAACTGAATTCCTTTCATGAGGACACATAAATCAAAAACTAAAGAGGTTAGAGTCGTGATAATTGGTATTTATAAGATCCTTTACTATTAAAGGAACAAGTATTTTTGCCTTAATATCACTTTGTGAGGGGGGGGGGTGAAAGGAAGTTAAAAAAAGTGAATTATTTTTAAGGGGATACTTATATCTCAAAACCGAAGGTAATAAACGTGAACATTGGTATTTGGAATCTCCTTTAAACATAAAGAAACACACCTTAATTTTTGGGGGGTGGGGGTAAATAAACTTAACGGCGGTGGGGTGTAAAAGGCGGTGAGACCAATTGATTTTACTCTTCATAATGTACTTACAAGGAGCCTCCGTTGCTCAGGCGGCAGCGCGCCGGCCTCTCACAGGTGGGTTCCGTGTTTCAAATCCCGGTCACTCCATGTGACATTCGTGCTGGACAAAATGGAGGCGGGACAGGTTTTTCTCCGGATACTCCGGCTTTCACTGTCATCATTCATTCCAGCAACACTGTCCAATATTTCATTTCATTTGTCACTCATCGATCATTGCCCCAGAGGGGAGCTTCGGCAGCCGGCACAATTCATATTGTCGCCGCTAGATGGGGCTTTATTCATTCCATCCCTGATCCTGTCGAATGATAGGAAACAGGCTGTAGACTTTCGATGCACTTATTCTGATCATAAAACGATCATTTTTAATCTTTCCTGGGTTCTTTTTCAACAGCCATATTTTCCTTCGGAGAACGTTCTTAGATTACAGTAGATTCTCCTGGCATATAAATCAAAATTTAAACACCTTTGAAATAAACGATAGGAATGATATTGACCGTCAAATTGTTCACCTCTATAATAAGGTCAATAATACACGGAGGTATGTCATTCGTATCGCCAGAAATCCCGCACACTTGCCTACGCGCGACAATGGTGCTGGTCACATTGTCAACAATGACAATGGCAGCAGATGTAATTTACCGCCAAGTAGTGGTCTTGCATATTGATGTGGGGTCCAGAAGATACAATAATAATAATAATAATAATAATAATAATAATAATAATAATAATAATAATAATAATGTTCTGGACCGTCGTCACATGTGCGGACCGCGCTGAAAACGGGTCCTGGACGGCTAATGACTAAGAATGCAGTCCGGCCGCGGGTTCAGTAGGCTACCGCCAAGGCATCCAAGACGACACCATGACAGATCCCCTGAAGGATTTGATCCATATTAAAAATGCTTATAGGAAAAGATGGCAAAGATTTTTGGACCCAACTAACTGGGTGGAATACCTGGACCTAGCCCGGGAAGTACGAAATCGATTGCTGGAAAGAAAGATTGAAAAATGGGAGGAAACTTGCCGTAATCTATTCGAAAACGAGTCAGATCGCTAATTTTGGTGGATTCTCGCAGAAAACGAGTCAGATCGCGAATTTCGGCATTCAACAATAAGCATTCAATTACAAATTTCGGTATAACACCGTAGCGAAGCACGGGTATATTGCTAGTCTATATATATATATATAAAGTAGCTTGTCCTGACTGACTGACTGATTCATCATCGCCGAGCTTAAACTACTGGACATAAAGAGATGAAATTTTAGGGATATATTCATATTATGACGTAGGTGCTCGCTAAGAGAGGATTTTTGGATATTCCTTCGCTAAGGGGGTGAAAACGGGGGTGAAATTTTAAAATGAGTTGCTCTATATCTCAAAACTTTAAAAGTTTACGGATGTAAAAATTGGTATTTAGAATCTTCTTTAAAAATAAGGAAACACGTATTTTTTTGTTTTCAGAAATTCCCAATAGGAGGGGTGAAAAAGGGTGAAAATGGGGAAAAATGGGTTGAATGCCTTTAATCAGGATACTGGTACCTATATCTCAGAAACTGAAGATATTACAGACCTGAAAATTGGTACTTTTGACCTCTTTTAAAAATAAAGAAACACGTATTTTTTTGTTTTTGGAAAATCCAATTAATGGGAGGGTGAAAAGGGGGTGAATTTTTAAAATGAGTGAATCTATATCTCCAAACCTTTAAAGTTTGCAGATGTAAAAATTGGTATTTAGAACCTTCATTAAAAATAAAGGAACACGTATTTTTTTGTTTTCGGAAAATCGCAATAGGAGGAGTGAAAAGGGGCTAAAAAGTGGTTGAATGCCTTTAATGAGGCTACTTATATATCAGAAACTGAAGATATTACAGACCTGAAAATTGGTGTTTGGGATCTCCGTTAAAAATAAAGAAACACGTATTTTTTTGTTTCTGGAAAATCCAATTTAGGGGGGGGTGAAAAGGGAGTAATATTTTAAAATGAGTGTATCTATCTCAAAATGTTTAAAGGTTATATATGTGAAAATTGGTATTTAGAATCTCCTTTAAAAATAAATAAACACACGTATTTTTTCGTTTATGGAAAATCCAAATATTGGGGGGCAAAAAGGGAGAGGTAAATTTTTTAAAATGAGTGTGTATACATCTTAAAACTTTAAAATTTACAGATGTAAGAATTGGTAGTTAGAATGTCCTCTAAAAATAAAGGAAAACGTATTTTTTGTTTCCTGTAAATCCCAATAGGAGGGGTGTAAAAGGGTGAAAAATGGGTTCAATGCCTTTAATGAGGATACATATATCTCAGAAACGAAAGATATTATAGAACTGAAAATTTGTATATGGGATCTCCTTTAAAAATAAAGAAACACGTATTTTTTAGTTTTGGAAAATCCAATTAATGGCGGTTAAACAGGAGTGACAAATTGGGTGAATTTTTGAAAGACTATATCTACAGAATATCTTGGAAACGTTAAATGTTACAGACGTAAAAAGTGGGTGTTTGTAATCTCCTGTAAATCTAAAGAAACATAGGTGATTTGTGTTTGGAAACTCCACTTAAGGGGAACTCAAAAGGGGTGAAATTTTAAAATGAGAATTTTTACAGTTTATCTCAAAAAACTTAACATGTTACAGAAGTGAAAAATGTTTTTTTATCTCTATTAAACATAAAGAAACGTGTATTTTTAGCTTTCGGAAATACCACTTGGGTGGAGGGGGGGGGGGCGGGGTAAAAGTGACTGAAAATGGTGTTGAATTCTTTTAATTAGGCTACTGATATCTCAAAAATGAAGATGTTACAGACGTGAAATTTGATATTTGCAATCTGCTTTAAAAATAAAGAAACACGTATTCTCGGAAAATCCAATGAAGGGGGGGGGGGTGAAAGAATTCAAAAAATTAATTGAATTAATTGAATGAGAATACATACATCTAATAAAAACTAAAGTTGTTACAGACGTGAAAATTCGTATTTGGATCTCCTTTAAAAACAAAGAAAAACGCGTTTTGGTGGGAAACCATCTTGGAGGGCGGGAGTGTAAAGGAGTTGAATTCCTTTCATGAGGACACATAAATCAAAAACTGAAGAAGTTAGAGTCGTGAAGATTGGTATTTAGAAGATCCTTTACTATTAAAGAAACAAGTATTTTTTTGCGGGAAAATTCACTTAGGGGGGTGGGGGAGTAGTGTGAAATGAAGTGAAAAAAGTAAATTATTTTTATGGGGATACTCATATCTCAAAACTGAAGGTAATAGACGTGAACATTGGTGTTTGAAATCTTCTTTAAACATAAGAAACAAGCCTTCTTTTAATTTTTTTTTGGGGGGGGGGGGGGTGCCGGTAAATAAACTTAACGGCGGTGGGGTGTAGAAGGAGGTGAGACCATTTGATTTTACTGTTCTTAATGTACTTATAAGGATCCTCGGCAGCACGCCGGCCTCTCACAGCTGGGTTCCGTGGTTCAAATCCCGTTCACTCCATGTGACATTCGTGCTGGACAAAACGGAGGCGGGACAGGTTTTTCTCCGGATACTCCGGTTTTCCTGTCATCATCCATTCCTGCAACACATAATAATAATAATAATAATAATAATAATAATAATAATAATAATAATAATAATAATAATGTTCCGGACAGTCGTCAAATGTGCGGACCGTGCTGGAAACGGCTCCTGGACGGGTAATGACTAAGAATGCAGTCCGGCCGCGGGTTCAGTGCCTTCTAGGCACCGAATATGACACCACGCCGGATCTCCTGAAGGATTTTATCCATATTAAAAATGATTATAGGAAAAGATGGCAAAGATTTACGGACCCAACTGACCGGGAGGAATACCTGAGCCTAGCCCGGGAAGTACGAAATCGATTGCTGGAAAAGAAGATTGAAAAATGGGAGGAAACATGCCGTAATCTAATAGAAAACGAGTCAGATCGGGAATTTTGGTGGGTTCTCGCAGAAAACGAGTCAGACCGCGAATTTCGGCGGATTATATATTTAAAACAATAAGCATTCAATTATAAATTTCAGTATAATACCGTAGCGAAGCACGGGTATCTTGCTAGTAATGAATAATTTTTCGTTGTTAATTACCTGGAGTAAAGTGTGAACCTTATCATATTTGTGCCCAAGAATTATTTACAGTAATGATATTTTTTATTGCTGTTATTAGATTATTTCATTACTTTCAAATAATTTGTTGATTTTTATTTCTCCGAACAGAATATGAATACGTGAGGGTATATTTTGCGTTTATATATGATATGCAAAACTATGAAATGTAAAATTGCAAACCCATGAGGACCATCGTAAACTAACAGAAGCTCTAAACTCCCAAAACATAAATTACTACACCTTCTCAACTAAAAAGAGGACCACTACTAAGCAAGTAGCCATTAGAGGACTACCACTTGACACCACATCAGAGGAAATCTCGAAGACGTGGAAGACAAAGGCTTCACACCAACATACGTAACCCAAATATATAAAACAGTTCCTCAAAGCGAAGGAAGACCCAAGAGAGAATACATGCTACTTTTTATTATTACGTACTCACACACACAGTCTAACGCAGAGCTACCAAAGTTAACACACAACTAAAGATCCCAGTACGTACAGAAGAAAGAAAACCTCCCACTGAAGTAAACAGGGTCCTCTAATGTTTCAACTGTTAAGGGTTCGGCCATTCGCGTACAGGCTGTCACATGACCCCGAAAAATGCGTCAAATTCGTCGGCCCTCACAAGTCAAAGAATTGTGCAATAACCAAACCCGAAGAACTATTGTGCGCCAATTGCGGGGAACATGGTCACCCTGCATCACACAGGCAATGTTCAGATTTTATCAAATACGTAAAAAAAAAAAAAAAAAAAAAAAAAAAGCTTCCCAGAGAAACCACAAGACACAAACATAACAGAATCAAATACCAACACACAAAACACCAGCCCAACCACTGGAAAAACTCAGATTCATCCCTAAACTCCATACCACTGTACAACAGATACAGTACGTCGCACTCGAAACAGATGACTCAGGTGGCTCAGAAGAACCAACAGACTCAAGTACAGCTATAGGTTTCCATATCTCAGAGAAAGACTTCCCAGCAATAAACGATAATAGACCTCGTAAAACTACTACCACATCACACACCAACACCACATGTCAATCTCGAAACTATAGCAACGCAGACAAACAAACAGGTAAACGTGACACACAACACAAACACCAATCACACAAACGTGGCAAACACCAATCAGACCCTCCTACTACCACAACAACAAGCACACACACCAACACATCCTAACCAACCACCCCAGCTTCCAAACGCACACCCACAGTCCTCCCCACACCCACATACGCAACCGCACCTTCTATCACACTTAAATTCACCAAACTAAAAATGCCCCAGAACACTCCCCCCGATATAAGGTATTTCTTCGAGGAAACACAAGCACACATGAACTTACTCATTTCTACCACAGTTACACCAATAGAATCCATACTCAACACACTCTTACAGCTCTCTGTCACAATCACCAACAGACTCCATGGCTAGACGTCCTCTCAGGATTGCCACATGGAACGCTAACGGCCTAAATAACCCAGTAAAAAAGGCCGAGTTAAAACACAACCTCACAGAACATGTCATGGACATTCTACTTGTACAGGAAACAAACCTTAAACCAAACAAACAATTCTCCATTCCATGATACGTAATTTACAGGACAGACCGAGACGGAGATGGCGGTGGGACCAAGATCGCGATAAAAAGGAGCATTTCCCACAGCCAGATCTATCTCCCCGACACACGCACACTAGAAGCTACCGCTATACAACTGGACGACGGGCCTGAACTCATTAAAATAATATCAGGTTACTTATCCCTAGGGAAAAACTATACTCGACAGACTTTGACTTACTCCTAGACTATCAACATATAATACTGGCCGGTGATCTAAACAGCAAGCATACAGACTGGAACAGCAAAACAATAAACACACACGGCAATAAAATCCGAAATGGGGTTTGGTTTGGTTTGGTTCCTCAAAAACACACCCTACAATGCTAAAATAGACACAAAGCAACAATTACACTCAGACCCGTTTTGCTTGAAATCGGTATTCCAAAACACCAACGAAACACTCACAAAGTAATAAATACCAAATACAGCACATTGACTGGGACACTTACACCACACAACTAGAAAAAATTAAAGAATTAAACCCTACACCACAACTCACAACCACAGAAGAAATAGACTCAGCTATTACCTTGTTCACAAACATCTTACTCACCGCAGCCAAAGCCAGCTACATTCCACGATATGCTAAACCAAGCACCATTCCCCCACACACCTCATACAACTAATACAAGATAAAAACAGAGCCCGAACCATATTCTCAAAAACACGAACACTCCAAAGTAAAATAAATTTCAATCGACTACACTCTAAAACCAAAAGAATTAAAAAACCACATCAGTAACACGTGGACTAAAAAAACTCGCAGACATAACGGCACAAAACAACACTAATAACAATAATAATTGTTTAAACAACCTTTGGAAAACCACTAAAATATTTACTAAATCCGACCTCCCCATCCCCCCCTGACGGTTCTAAAATCACTTCAAATCATGGAAAATCTGAACTACTAGCAGACACACTAAAAGAGAACTTTAAGCCAAATAATAACACAGTAAATCCTTAACACTACAGTGTAGTAAATAATATAATAAATGACTTCCTACACACCCCTAATCACTTACCCATCCCCCATTTAAGCCTATAAAGATTAAAAATATAATTAAAAAACTATCAAACACTAAAACCTCCGGTCAAGACGAGATCCCAGCACCCCTACTAAAGCATCTAAACTATGAAATGATTAATTTTTTAACAAAAATCTTCAATGCCATGATAAAACTAGAATACTTTCCTAAACAATGGAAAGTTGCTAAAATCACATACTTTCCCAAGCCAGGAAAAGACCCCCCAAAACCCCGCTAATTACCGTCCAATCAGCCTATTAAGCATTATCTCTATGAAGAACTAATCTACTCACGCATCAAAACCATAATAAACAACAATAGAATACATGAACAATTCGGGTTAGAAACAATCATTCTACCACACAACAATTACTCCGTGTTACTGAATACATAACACACGGCTTCCAACACAAACAAGGAACATTACCAGTATTCCTAGACTATAAACAAGCATTCGACAGAGTACACCACCCCAGTCTCAAATACAAACTAATAAAGTTACATCCCACCTACATTAAACTCGTACGTAACTGTCTGCTTAACCGCACTTTTTACATCGCAAAAAGCGACAAAAAATCCACCACAAGAAGCATACACGCAGGAGTGTCACAAGTCAGTATTTTGGGACCAATCCTGTTTCTCCAGTATATTAACGACATCCCCCGCACATACAACACCCTAACAGCTATTTATGCAGACGACACAACCATTATGGCAAAAAACAGGAACCCAGACATAGCCACACAACGATTACAGGAACACCTACACAGACTTGAATCCTGGCTCACCAAATGGAAGATCTAGGTTAACCTAAAAAAAAAAAAAAAAAAAAAAAAAAACCAAAGTAGTTCACTTTACAAGGCGACGTAGACAACCCCAACAACATCTCACACTATATCACCAACAGATACAACGAGCTAAAAGCCACAAATACCTAGGTATAACATTAGACTCCAGATTCAATTTACAAGAACACATAACTAACACCATAAAACGCTCAAAACACATTACACTAATGCTTTATCCACTCACACACAAAAGGAGTTCACTATCCCAAAAAAATATCAAACTCATATACACTACATTCATACGACCCGCCCTCACATACGCAAACCCTGTCATTGGCTTTATATCCATAATAAGCACAAAACGACTACAAAGAATACAAAACTGGACACTGCACTAGTGATATGAACATTTTCGAAGATTGAAGTATGCTGGTAGCATTTTTATCTAAATGCACAATTCTGCCTGTATATAATGCAATGAAAGCTTGTCACATTTTGATTCTGAATTGAAAGTAAAGCACTTTTAAGGGGTTTTTAGTGCTAACGCCTAAAGTATACAGAAGTGGCCAGGTGAGGCACAGGTGGATTTAAACAACATAGAAAGAGCAGCCAAAAGGTGCACGTCCGGCGGAGAAACGGCCATTTTTTCACGTGACGTTGTTCGAAGAAAGTGAGGGCGTTCTAGATCTCGTTATTAATTTAGGAGAAGTATAACTGGATAACATCCCCTCTTAACTCTAATCAGAAGAGTAAAATAAATAAAAAATCCTTATAATTCCTAGAGGAATGAAGACATCAGGAAAAAACTGGGAGAGGTTACGAAGGGCCTGGGAGGGAAAGATTCCTTAGGCTCCGCAAACCTAACAAGGTCGAGATCAGAAGGAAACAAGAGCTGACGAAGGAAATCGGAAGGATAATCTAAAAGCGAGGAGGATGGCACTAGTAACTGGAAACAATGTCAGACTCGACTGGGAGTCACGTGTTCGCCAACCCATGCTCTTAATTTCGAAGTTCCTGGGGGTCCTTTTGTTTTAGTGACCTCTTACGATAGGTAAATGACGCTGTGCACCACCTATCCACAGGGGGGAGGTGAGAGAGATCCTCGGTATCGAGTGAGACGTCTACGCGGTACGAGTCCTGTAGATCTGAACTGACATTCGCGAGATGTTACGTTCGAACCTCATGATCAGTAATCATGAAGATGGTTTTCCGTGATTTCCCATCGTCAAATTGTGTGCCAAACCTAACCCTTTCGTATCCACGCGTGATCGAAAACCTACCAGTGCTGGTGCGACGTTAAACAGCTAGTGTTTTCAGTTAGCCATCCCCAAACAGTATTTTTAATTTAAATTCCAAACTAGTGCTGAGACTATGCTCGGCTAAAAGACAAGACAGGTTTGTATTCAATCTTAAATTTAATGCATTAGAAATTTGCGGTGCAAACCGTACAATGTTTTTAAACAATATTTCAAAAGAAATTCATGCGCGTGGTATTTGCGCGGAGCTGTTAATTGCTATGTGACTAACCCGTACAAGTAAACAATAACAACAACACAATTATGATATAAACATTCTTCTAATCCCCATAATTATCATAAAATGCATCAGTAATACTGTACTAAGTCCGCCTCTGTGGTGTAGTAGTTAGTGCGATTAGCTGCCACCCCCAGAGGTCCGGGTTCGATTCCCGGCTCTGCCACGAAATTTGAAAAGTGGTACGAGGGTTGGAACGGGGTCCACTCAGCCTCGGGAGGTCAACTGAGTAGAGATTGGTTCGATTCCCACTCAGCCATCCTGGAAGAGGTTTTCCGTGGTTACCCACTTCTCCTCCAGGCAAATACCAGGATGGTACCTAACTTAAGGCCACGGCCGCTTTCTACCCTCTTCCTTGTCTATCCCTTCCAATCTTCCCATCACCCCGCAAGGCCCCTGTTCAGCATAGCAGGTGAGGCCGTCTTGGCTAGGTACTGGTCATCCTCCCCAGTTGTATCCCCAGGCCCAGAGTCTGAAGCTCCAAGACACTGCCCCTGAGGCGGTAGAGGTGGGATCCCTCGCTAAGTCCGAGGGAAAAACCGACCCTGGAAGGTAAACAGATTAAGAAGAATACTGCACTAATGAGCTGAAGTTAGAGAGAGATAATACAACATACAGTAATGCACAGCTGTGCAAAACTTAAGGACGAGATAGATAAAGCAACATAACATATCAGCTATTCGGCGGAAATGAATTAAAGTGCGGTAACATATTGTCAGAGGTCTCCCACACGTGCATAGAAGTCTGGCGTGAAGTCAGCGCGACTCTAGCGCCAAATGGGTCTGGCGTCACAAAATGAGGCCTTTGAAGGAACGGGACAAGACAGCGTGAGTCAATTTTTTTAAAAAATATTTTTATATATTTTAGAAATTTTTCTGATAAATTTTTTATTATTTTTCTAATTTTCTCTTTGTTTTTCTTGTGTTTTCTGTTTAAGGACGACACACACACCCAGTCCCCAGGCCAGTGGATGGAACCAATCAAGGTTAAAATCCTCGTCCCGGCCGGGAATCGAATCCGGGGCCCCTTGAACCAAAGGCCAGCACTTTAACCGTTTAGCAATTACAATCAGCGAGCAGTTACGGTGCGCTGTGGTGGTGTTATTCATTACAACATGGCCCGGAGACAACATCTGGATGACTTCACGCGGAAAAGAATCATCGGGAAAATGGAAGAAGGACGAAGTGTAACGAGTGTAGCCCAGGAGTCTGGTATTGCTCACAGCATTGTTTCACGTGCATGGAGAATATTCAGAACCACAGGCACTGCAGACCGAAGGAGAGGAGGGGGTCGGCTACGGTCAAATACAGTAGCAGATAACCGCTACATTGTGCAGCAGGCGGGAAGAGACTCACATCAACCAGCGGGTGCAATTGCAACCACATTTAACAGGACTGCATGGCACCCAATCTTACGCTCCACAGTGGCATGGAGACTAAATGGGGGTGGTCTGTTTGCCCGACGACCACTGCGTTGTGTTCCGTTGACACCAGCACATCGGCGCCACCGTTTGCGATGATGCCAAGAGCATCAGGTTAGGACCGACGAGGAGTGGGGTCGCGTTCTCTTCTCAGATGAGAGCAGATTCAGTCTGAGTAGTGATTGTACACGTACTTTCAACTGGAGTAGGAACACGTAACGCACCTAGGAATATTGTCCAACATTATCATTGTGGTGGTCCAAGTGTTATGGTGTGAAGAGGCATAATGTTGCATGGACGTACCGACCTCCAAATCTTTGAATGGAGTACACACGCCGGTAAACATTATTGTGACAGAGTACTCCTTTCCCCTTTTCAGGGGTGAATTCGGCCCTGACTTGATTTTTATGGATGACAATGCATGACCGCATCGAACAGCGCAGGTGGGGGAGCTCTTGAAATGAAAGGATATTCGTCAAATGGACTGGCTTCCCTGTTCTCCCGATTTAAATCGTGTGTGGTACATGTTGGGCAGACGTATTGCAGCAAGTTCACATGCACCAACGACCATCCAGCGGTTGTCAACCGCTCTGGTGGAGGAATGGTACGCTCTACCACAAGAGTTCCTTACCAATCTTGTGGCCAGCAAGGGAACACGTTGGAGGGCATGAATCGTGGTGATCACGCACCGTTTTAAGAACCATGCCCCTTCTCTTGTGAGTCCAGTGGACCATCGTGAGTCGCAGTGACTTACGTGTAATTTAGTGTCTCTGTATAAAAGTGTAATTTCCGTTGGTCTCATTGCATATTCCTTTCAGTTGCCTACCGTACCATACAGTAGCAGTTCTTCCGATATTTGAATCAAGTTTCATCGAGCTATGTTACTTGGCAGTGACACAACATGCGAAAGTTACTTTCGTCCTTGAGTTTTGCATAGCAAAATATAAATATTGAACCCATGACCTTTGTGCCCTAAGAACATTATGCATAAATCGACAATCATTGTAAAAGTTGGATTCTTGATAGCATGGATTTGACACGTGACGAGGGGGTGATTACCTTCTGTCCCACGCTCTGGGGTACGTGACGTCAGCCACACGTGTCAACAGCGGAAGAATCTCAAGTCATTTTTGTGAACTATTTCAAAGCGCGTGTACATGGCGACCCAAGCCAAGTCAAAGGAGGTCAATCATCTCACAAATCGAACCCGTAAAAGTTTTAAATGTCCGTGAACACTACCGCCAGAAATGTAGCAAGCATGTAGTCACTTTCAAAACTCTTGAAATTACAGTTTAGGTAAGTCTTCTTGGCGGCAAAGGGAGAGATCCGAAGAGAGGGGGTAACTGCTATAAATATGAAGGGACGCCATGACAAAGTCTCCTTCTCCGGCATTTGTGATACAAAGCGGACGAAAAATTGTTGAGCTACTCTGCGAAATCAAACAACGAAAGTAGACTGAGTTCAACTGCAGATTTCATCCAGTGTGGCTAAGTCTTGACTCCGTGAGGAGATAGTTTTCTTGAGTGAAATAATTGTACCAGATAGGACGGTCAAAGTACTGAATAAATTCTAATGTGATTAAGAATTCGTGTGCGGAAATAATTATAGTCCATCGTGTGCACTCAGCAAACAAGTGAAGGGTATTTTCTTTTTTTTATGCTTTATTCCAGGAAACCTGAAGATATTAAAAAATGGTTTGTAAAGCCATGAATGTAAAAATGGCTAAATAAAATGCCAGGGTCGCAGGTGAGCCCTATGACGAACACTGGCGTGACGACATGAGGTAGGTGATTTTCCATCTTGCTACCTCTTATATCTTGTCTCGTGATCTCTAAAGGTGTATTTGAATGGGGATATACGACGCAGTGGTCACCCCTACTAAGTTTTGTAAATGTGAGAGTACGACTAAAAGAGTCATTTGTTTTATTTTCCACTTGGATAAAATTTTGAAGTCTTGCGAGTGCCGTATAATGTTGTAAAAAGTTATTGAATAGGGTTCCGAAGTGATATCACGTCCAATGTAGATCGTCATCCGTGTGAGTGTACTGCCTATATTTTGTGATGTCAAATTAAGATGTTCATTCGACGTAAATTTTTCCTGTCTGCAATTTGACGTTAATAATAATAATCCATGGTCACTCATTTTCAATCGAGTGGAAGCGCGCTGTCGGGTGAGAACCTAGGGTGATGAATTTGGTCACGGAGAGAAACGTTTTTCTATGCCCGTTTTAAACTGTGTCTGACTGACAATAAAAAATCTAGTAGAATGTTTCAGTCATTTCTCGTAAAATCAAGTTATTAAATACGATACCATTTATGCGAAGTTATTCATGAGTAATGCATTGTGCCATATTAGACGTCGAGATTTCTAGTAAGGATTTTATTCCAGTTCTTTGTCGATGATAATTGTGGAGCTGGGAAACAGAGGTTAGTTTGTTGATATGAGATTTGTGAATCAGGTTGGACCTGTCATTGAAGCCGGGACATGGGGGCCCGAGGAATGTTTTATATGAGTTGAGATGAGATGTGCGAATCAGGTTAGAGTCCTGTCATTATAATGTTGGGAATGGAAATAAATTCATAGAAATCCATAGCGGTATCAATTGGCGACGCGTATAAAAGTGTGGGCATCTTGAAGCATAATCTGTGCATTTTGTTGGTTAGAATATCGTATTTGTTTAATTATGTCGGCAGAGTTTAAAGGGAGCATTTTGAGAAGCCAGTCAGGTAGAACGAACCGGATGTTTCATGTAACTGCCAAGCGAACTTGGGGGGTGAGAGGCCTCAAATGTGATATAACGGGACAGGCGTGGAATTGAGATTGTAATTCTCGGCCAGGGAAAACGTTAAAATGCTGGATTTAGTTGAAATTCATAGCCGGTAATGATCTGAGTATTGTGAAATACTGTAATTGGGGACGTAATGAACATTTGAAATCACGAACTTTGAGTATAAGGAACAGAGTAACCAAATTCAGGGTTGTCCAAAATATAGAGCGATGGTCGTGATAATTGGTTTGTCTGTGAGGGGTGTGCAAAATTCATAAATGGTATGACGAGAGATGACATCGTAATTATATGGCGAGTTGTTTGGTTTGTACGTAGATTATTAGGATATCCAAGTGTTAATAACGGTTAGGACTAGATTTGATTTTAAAAGTGTGAAATCACGAGACAAGATATATAACTGGACATGAATTATGTAACAATTCTTTTCCAGCCAGATAAACATCGCAGATTGAATTCACATCACAGCTGCGTAGGAATTTGTGAAGAAACCAGAGTCCGCGGAGATAAAATTTACTGTTCTTTAACATTTCGATAAATTCATTTAAATTTATTTAATTATTAAATTCAGTGAAACCGCATTTTGAAATAACTTTAATCAAGCGAATAACTTGGAGATGTATTCTGGAAATTTTAGTTTGTTTTTCTGGGGGAATATTAAAATATAAAGTAACGATTAAAGGGATATATCCGAAGGAAATGGATTTTACTGCCACAAAGTTTGTGAGCATTGCTATTGTTGTAATTATTGAACTTTGATTGATTGAGCAGTGAATGTGCTGGGGATAGTAAAGTGGAACTTTGGTCATCAACCGATGTAACTTAATTGTGTTTAGCCTTCAGCCTAGAAACTTGGATGGTCAGGGGGTCATCAACCTCAGTGACTTAGATTAGGGCCATATGCCATTGTAGCATCATTTCCTTGCGGTCATCATCCACAATGACTTTAAAGTAACTTAAAAGATTAGATGTCGGTCCATGACATAGACGCAGGTCACATCGATTCAATTAAGGGTCCATGCCGTAGAACCACTGTGTGGCACACACCGATTGGACGGCCTTAATTATACCCAGAGTCCAGAGTTCGTGTTACGAGGGCTGGACCATAACGAATCACTATGATGGTACTTGTGGTCTCACGTGGAAGCCAAATTTAAGGATTTCCAGACTTTCCTTTCTTAAATGATTAATAATTGAGACAATGGTTTCTAGTAAGAATGCCCGTCAGGCAGTTACGTTAAAGTCTCACACCAGTGTTCTGACGTTTATGTAAAAATGATTGTGGTGTCCAGTGGACACAATTGACTTCTATGATACCATTGACATAAAAGATGGCTTCAGAATTTTCCTGAATAAATAGGAATCTTTTAAACAGACCTTTCATTTCAGTAGATGGATTAGAATTACTGAACCCTACCTTTACCTCAGCAAGTGACGAAGAACCCGATACGACCCAAGAGACAGATCTCATGAACTTTGCTGATAGGTAAGGAAGGTAGGTATCCCTCAATATGGACCTAAAGGGTTCAATATAAAAATATAAAAATAAAAATATAAAAATGAAATGTCTTTCTGTCTGTCTATCTGTCTGTTTGTCTGATATACGAAACGAAATTACCTCTAAATCTCTGGGCGGAATTTCATGATTTTTTGCGCAAACGTTCTGAGAGGAATCTGTTTAGTTTCAAAATATTTACGCGATTCTTTGCCAAAAATCTCGTAAGGTTATATGCATTTTCTTTGTAAGTCTAATGATTCTCCAATAAATTACGCGTTTGCGTATTAAAAGCATGCATTCCGCAGCTCCTAAAGCTGTCTTGTTAAGAACGAAGCCATTTTTGTCGAAATAGTTTATGTAACTTAAAAATTTTCGAGTCTGTCGAAAACAATAGTTAATACGTAACCTCAAATTCTGTCAATCACTTTAATCGTGTGCTTATATGCACAAAATTATTGATGTTCCTTAAACTAGACAGCGATTATGATTTGGTGGTATTATAAACAAATAATAACTCCACTGTCAGTTAGCTATCTTAGTTATCTTTGCTGCTATCATCCACTATTCGGTTTTGCCGAGACTGCACACCAAATTCTGAGTGCAGACTTCTTTCATAAATACCGTGCGGGTTATGTGTGGTCCAAATGCGATTATTATGAGAATTCACGTAACCAGTCAGTTGGAACCACGCCTCGTCTCTGAACCACGTGATGATCAGAATTACCAGTCAAATCCAAGAACCATGTGGCCTTCGTGGCTCTTGTTTCCCTTTGGACGATTCCTTCATTTTTCGAAGTGTCGGATCCCTTCTATATTTTCTCTCTGATTACTGTTATATAGAGGATGGGTGCCTAATTGTACTTCCTCATAAAACAATAATCACAACTTCCATCACCATCCTGCAACTCATCCTGTATGGCCACAGTTTCTTTACCTGCGTCACTCTATGAAATGTGGAATACGAATATCCCACCTCCTCAGACAAACGACGTAATGATTTCCTAGGAGATCGGAGCAAACTAGTCTGAACATCACCTGCAACGTCTGCCAAATCAGATTTAATGTGCGATGTTTGACAGACTCGCTCCACATAGATCCAGTTGTTTCCAAATTTCTTAAAACATCCAGTATTGTGTCTCACTTAAGACGATCGTGCACACAGTACCCTGTTCTGAACGCCCTTTGCTGGCTACGATGGACTTCTTAATACAATAATTTGTCAAAAAAAAAAAGCACGCTCTGAGGCAATGTGTACTGGATCTAGGTAAACAGCAAGCAGGCCAGCAACAAATTTGTAGAACCAGTTGATGTCTAACAGAGAATAACTTGCGTATTGCTGGAAAATGTTGGTAAGTGAATCTTCCTGACTTTTTTACAAATATGAAGCAATCGCATTTTCCTATCTGCTATCAGATAGAAATGGAGTCGTTTTGAATCTCATCCATTTTATAGCAGGCGGTTCGCAAGCGCCGTGCTTTCTACTTATAATTTTCCCGCATGCATGGGATGCCTGATAACTTGTTTTCATATTCTGACGTAACCTGCCTGCTGGTGCCCCTGTGAAATTCAGTTAGTTGATATCCCACTCATCATTTGTGCATGCGGGACATTTATAAGTTGAAAGTACGGCGCTCTTCAGCCGCCTGGTATAAATCATCCAGTATATTTGTGACATGGTGCTCTTAACTCAAGGGAACAGATAGAATAAGTTATTTTGCCTTGAAATACTCTGAACATTCTTTCCTTTTAAGGGACAAAACTTTAATATACACAGGAATAACAATTAAACTGGCAGACGAACTGAGGAAAGGCCACACGTACTACATTTGTTACAAATAATAGGAATCCGCGCAACTACATAATTTGCCTACAATAAAACAATTAACAGAAAGAAAAATACATACATGTGTATTTAAACATATTTGGAGGATTATTTAAAGAAGCTCTATTTTAGAAGTAAGATTTAATTAATATGTATGTCTGTTAAGCCCATTGACAGAATACACTGAAGTCCAATAAAAGTAATATTACTGGTCGTTATATCATGCCGTGGGCACACGTAATCAGTTATATTGTGGTTCACTTCTGAGCAAGCGGAACAATATCTTCGCTAATCATACTGTTTTCCTAGCAGTTTGCGTTAGGGCCTACTAGGGACCACGTTACAATTTAAATTCTTGATCCTTTGTTGTTGTTCCTTCCTTTTCTTCCAATATTCCTTCATTGTTTCACTATGTTTCTTTTTTCTTTCTTAAGACGACATTGCGCCGGTTTTCTTTGCCTCCCTCCCTTGGAATCCTTCCATCATTAAAACTTTCTTCCTAATAGATTCTCTTTCCATTAGTTCTTCTTCGTTGATGTTGTTTCTTTCCAAGTCTTTTTTGATCTCTTGAATCCAGGTGGTTGTTGACTTTTTCTTCCAAAGATACGTAAGTTTTTGTTATTATTTTATTATTAATGTCATTATGATCATAACGTTCTTTAAAATATCGAGAATAACATACCCAATAAGCTCATAAATTATTCTTTAAAGAGCAAGATTTTTAATGATAACTATAAAAGTCATTATTAGCCATTTATAGCTCCAAACAAAGCAACTGGAAACTACCTCACTCCTCATTTCCTTAGTGTGCCTTTTTAGTGACGCCTAAGCTGTTTATGACAGCTATTGGCGGAGCTGTGGAGGATCAAACCAGCCTTCGCGCTGAATGCCCAACACACAATAGATCGAAACATTTTAAATGCCAATGAAATTTTGATCTCTGCGAATTGAAGATATAACCAAAACATAATTGATGTGTTTTTTAGCTCAGAAATATGTTATGAGGTTAGCTTACCTTAAGACGGTCGCGATTCTGAAGTCAAATAGCTCGAAATATGGTAGGATTCAGAAAACATCAGAGAGTTCAGTAAGTTTCTTTCGTGCGTTAACGGTCCTTGTGGAACAGGTTAGCATTCTTTTCCGAAGAGTGGAGGATTCAGATTCGAATACCGAGGGCTGGCTATATTATTAGCTCTTTCGTCTTAGAATCAATCATGCATTCTCACAAGCAAACGCCAAATAGGTAACTTCAGTTTAAAATAAAAAAATTAAGTTTTCTTGTTGTTTGTGTTGATATAATAATCATCATACACTCAATCCTGTTGTTCTCTTCACTTTCTTGAAGTTTTTGTAGGTAACTGTCAACAATTCAACATCACTGTCATTTAAAAGAATGACGAGGGGTCTTCGAAAACAGCCAAGGTGGTAATGACGATGTTGATTCATAAAGACATAGGTTTTAAACCTGGCAATGACACAGATTAATTAGAAAATTAGAAACGGGACTTCCCACTTAAAGCCGAAGTCTAGATTCTCTTTTTCACTTTCACTTTCACTTTTATCCCTTCGTGGGCCCCAAAAGAGATTGTTTTGTCTCGATTCCTATAAAAGAATACAATGAAAAAAAATTCGCTCAAAAGAAGAGAATAAAACAAATCTGAGTTATAAAGTATTTACAGTCTCATTTCACTTCGTCTTTGTGAACCTTTATTTATTGTCAGATGATCTCTCTGCAGGCATGAAAGTATGGATTTACGTTCTTCTGCAGGTGGTATTCTGAACAAGACATTTATTTGAGAATGCAACAAGTGGTATGCAGCACTATTTCTCACTAGAACACAATTGCGGGAACAATAGCCTCCAAGAAACTAGTTTCATTCGAATCAATTCCCAAGGAATTCAAAACTGTGTGAAAAATTCAAATAAGAGAACTACAACTGCAAGTAAATTACGTGGATCGCCATATATGATGTCGACTACTGTTCTTGTGCAATTCTCACAAAAACCTTCCTTAAGGCCATTTAAAACTCTATGTTCTTCTCGCTGATGGACATTTTTTCAAAGGAGAAGACAAAGGAGCAAGCAGTCTTGTAGTTTTACGTGATTGTTGAAAACGTGATCATAGCTATGATACCTCCAGTTCTACGTGGAAACAGAATCATAGGGTCATCCTAAGTGGCATTGTCCAGGAATCGAACCGCAACAGCCTTGGTGAGAAGGCAGAAACGAAGTCACTGGGCTAGCACACCCCTGGATAACTTCGGGCTGTATATACCTCCATACCATTAAAAACTGCATGTAGAGATTATCTGCTGAATACCGCTGATTGTTTCGCGTGACTGGTGACGTGTGATGGGCTGTGTGATTGTGGTAGGTAGGCTGGTATCTTTGCTATTTTACTGTACAGCTGAAGAACACTGTAGTTTCTTTTAATTAATATTAGGTTATTATTATTATTATTATTATTATTATTATTATTATTATTATTATTATTATTATTATTATTATTATTATTATTATTATTATTATTATTATTATTATTATTATTATTGCTATTTGTTTTACGTCGCACCGACACAGATAGGTCTTTTGGCGACGATGGGATAGGAAAGTCCTAGGAAGTGGAAGGAAGCGGCCGTGTCCTTAATTAAGGTACAGCCCCGGCATTTGCCTGGTGTGAAATGGGAAACCACGGCAAACCATCTTCAGGGCTGCCGACAGTGGTGCTCGAACCCACTATCTGCCGATTACTGGATACTGGCTGCACTTAAGCGACTGCTGCTATCGAGTTCGGTATTATTATTATTATTATTATTATTATTATTATTATTATTATTATTATTATAATTATTATTATTATTATTATAGTATAAAACAACACAATATTTAGCTTTTAACTCAAGTACATAGAACACTATGGCCATACTTGTATTTCCATTACTTTATTATGTATTGTGTTCTGTTTATGCATTGCTTATATTTTTCAGTTTGTATGCTACTTTTTTTCATCATGACTTTTTCTTCTTCTTTTACTTTTATACTCCGGATTTCTTTTTTCTTTGCCGACCCCGTGGTGTACGGGTAGCGTACTTGCCTCTTACCCGGAGGTCCCGGGCTCAATTCCCGGCCAGAACAGGGATTTTTACCTGGAACTGAGGCCTGGTTCGAGGTCCACTCAGCCTACGTAATTCGAATTGAGGAGCTATCTGACGGTGAGATAACGGCCCCGGTCTAGAAAGCCAAGAATAACGGCCGAGAGGATTCGTCGTGTTGACCACACGACACCCCGTAATCTGTAGGCCTTCGGGCTGAGCAGCGATCGCTTGGTAGGACAAGGCCCTTCAAGGGCTGTAGTGCCATGGGGTTTGTTTGTTTGTTTTCTTTTCATTTTATTTTATTTCATTTTATTTTATTTTATTTTATTTTATTTTATTTTATTTTATTTTATTTTATTTTATTTTATTTTATTTTATTTTATTTTATTTGTTGAGCTTTGCTTTCTTTCTTCATTATATGTTCTATCCTTTATTATATAGTAGAATAGTACATTATTTTCTTTTATATATGTATTATCTTGTACAGTAGAATAGAATAGAATAGAATAGAATAGAATAGAATAGAATAGAATAGAATAGAATAGAATAGAATTTACAAGGTTAAGTGTAAGAGAGCGCCATGACCCCTAACTTCTTCACTGCTAAAGTCAAATAAATAGAAACATAAATATCAATTTAGACTTTCACGGCCGGCGTCTCAATGAGTATAGAATAAATTGTTCTGGGCTTTTATTGCCGTAATCGAAATGGATTCCTAGCTTCAAACGTTTCGGCGGAAACTCTACCTGGCATTCTCAAGGGTCGCCCTCCGAAAGTTAGTAGTACTGAAAATGTATTCTATATTCATCAATATGGACCACACTCAATCGCATTCGGACTGGCTATGTGCGGACACTCGTAGGTTTCTTTTGATGGCGAGGGGCACGTTGTCATCAAAATGTGACTGTGATGCCGAAAGGCAAATAATCCAAAATGCGCCTACAACAGAAAAATTACTGACTACCTAAACATAAAAATCAATAAAATATATTTATTTATCTTTTCGCTAGTGGTTTAACGTCGCACTAACACATCCAAGATTATCAGCGACGCAGGGATGGGGAGGTGATAGGACTGCGAAGACAGCAGCTATTGAATTAGTTAAGATCTATCCTCAGCATTTGCGTGGTGTGAAAAATGCAAGTCACGGAAAACCATCTTCAGGGTATTCGAACCTACCATCCTCCGAATGAAAGCTTACCGCTACTTGACTCTAACTGCACGACCAACTTTCTCTGTGTAAAATACTTAACGAAGAAAAGTGAATGCAGATTTAGAATAAAATATCTATAGGGCCTACATATTAGTTGAAGGTTCTTAATTCTGATTTTTCAAAGAATAGGATATTTTGCAAATATTCAGGTCCACGACCCTTAACCAATATTAGACATTGGAATTCTGACGTTCAGGTTCATGGCCTCGTTGCGATTTTTAAGGGGGGGGGGGGGGTTGTTGGTTGGTGGTCTCATCGGCTTCAAACTTCCATCTACCGTACTTAGCTAATTTTGAGAATAATTTCCAAGTGCCATAATTTTATGAAATATCTTGGTGCACTTTTCTTTAAGGGCGAGTACATAATGAAGTATTTGCTCGTCACAGTCACAGTATATCAGAGCAGAAACTTTTTTCATTTGTGACAGTTCAAAAAATGTTAGATAGCAGGTCTATTATAAATTTCACCTAGTTATCCACGACGACCTTAAGACAGCTAAGCTATGTTGCATGTGAAAGCAGAAATACGCTATATTTATCTCTTGATACTGTGGCGTACAGTCAGCTAGATTTATGCGTAGCGAATACGGACTCGTATGTCTGCTGATGTATTATGTTCTTGCATTTAATTTTCTGCTCACTAACTATAAATGCACAAGCTATAAGTGGATACTTCATCAAACGTGACTAAGCATGGTACATATTATCTTCCAACTTGCATATGATATTGAAATTATTAGACACAGGGAAGCATACACCGTAGGTATAATCTCGATAAATAATTGAATGTAGTCTGGAATTAGAAGCAAACACCTAGGTACTGCCGTGACAGCCACATATCTGTCATGTTCTCTCCCACTCTGCACAACGTATTACATGATCCAGTATCATTAACCAAACCTGTATATTAACCAGCGTGGGGTGGCATTTCATACAAGCATTCTACAATATCATAAATGGAACCTAATGTGAATATCCACTTTTTCAAAACTGGAATAAATATTTTCTTTAAATTTCCAGATTTTTGAAAGACTAACACTGCCCTAAAGCGATAGGTGGTTCGAAAAATCCACTTCAGTTTAGAATAAAAAATTAAGTTTTCTTGTTGTTTGGGTTGTTGTTCTCCTGTTGTTCTCTTCACTTCCTTGTAGTTTTTACATCCAATCCAGTTTCTCACATGCTCGAATTATGTCTTTCTTGGCCTCCCTCCTCCTTTCTTTCCTTCAAAGACGTTCACTAGGAAGTCATTATGTCTCAGGATATGACCCACAAGTTTTATCTCCGTTCTTTCCATATTCTTTATCAGTCTATATTTTTCATTGATTTTCTTTAGAACATCTCAATTCGTATTTTTCTTCATTTCAGCATGCCCTCGTAATTTTCCTCCAAATCCACATTTCAGGTACTTCCAATGAATCTCTTTGGGAGCCCCCGTGGCTCAGGCGGCAGCGCGCCGGCCTCTCACCGCTGGATTCCGTGGTTCAAATCCCGGTCACTCTATGTGAGATTTGTGCTGGACAAAGCGGAGGTGGGACAGGATTTTCTCCGGGTACTCCGGTTTTCCCTGTCATAATTCATTCCAGCAACACTCTTCAGTATCATTTCATTTCATCTGTCATTCATTAATCATTGCCCCAGAGGAGTGCGACAGGCTTCGGCAGCCGGCACGATTCCTATCCTCGCCGCTAGATGGGGGCTTCATTCATTCCATTCCTGACCCGGTCGAATGACTAGAAACAGGCTGTGGATTTTCTTTTCCAAAGAATCTCTTTCCTTTCTTCCATTAGTCCAGCTCTCACATCTGTAAAGTAGTACACTCCAGACAAAAGATTTTACAGAAACCTTTCTTGTTCCTAAACTTAAATGAGTATGTCATAAAATATTTCTTTTAATTTTGAAAGGCCTGTTTATAAAGAGCTCCAATAATAATAATAATAATAATAATAATAATAATAATAATAATAATAATAATAATAATAATAATAATAATAATAATAATAATAATAATAATAATAATAATAATAATAATAATAATAATAATAATGATAATAATAATAATAATAATAATAATAATAATCATCATCATTTTCGTGTGGCTATTTCTAGCCGAGTGCAGCCCTTGTAAGGCAGACCCTCCGATGAGGGTGGGCGGCATCTGCCATGTGTAGGTAGCTGCGTGTTATTGTGGTGGAGGATAGTGTTATGTGTGGTGGTTGGGGACAGCACAAACCCCCAACCCCAGGGCCATTGGAACTAACCAATTAAGATTAAAATCCCCGACCTGGCCGGGAATCGAACTCGGGACCCTCTAAACCGAAGGCCAGTACGCTGACCATTCGGCCAGCGAGTCGGACGATAATAATAATAATAATAATAATAATAATAATAATAATAATAATAATAATAATAATAATAATAATAATAATAATAATAATAATAATAATATATTAACCAGATCTTTACCTATTTAAAAGATAAGTAGATGCAGCCAACTTAGTTCAAGGAGGTGAAAATGAAATGGACCTATAGGAGATGGGGATCACTTGTGAAGATATCCCGGAACGCCACCCACTCAGGAGAAAACTAAAAGACCACAAAGGTTTTCAAAAAAGGCCAAAGTTGAAACGGGAAAGACGTGTAACGGTGGAAAGAAAACAGCAACACCGGCATCGCATAAAGGAGCACTGGGCAAAAATCAAAGTCCAGAAAAGACAGCTGAAATAACTTGGTCCTTAGTAGGACAATCCTAATAATAATAATAATAATAATAATAATAATAATAATAATAATAATAATAATAATAATAATAATAATAATAATTTTGGTTTCACGTCTCACTAACTACTATTACGGTTTCCGGAGACGCCGAGGTGCCAGAATTTTGTCTCGCGGGAGTTCTTTGACGTTCCAGTAAATCTATCGACACGAGGCTGACGTAGGCTACCTGAGCACAATCAAATACCACCGGACTGAGTTAGGATCGAACCCGCCAAATTGAGCTCAGAAAGCCTGCGCTCTACCGTCTGGGCTACCCAGTCCGGCTTTGTTGTTTTATTTCTTATCTGATAACAGAGAAAATGTTACCATAACTTTTACAAAAATGGAGAAATAAAGTACTCGGTATATAATAGCGTGAAGTGAGCCATTTGGTGATGAACGAGAGGGACTTTTCATAAATAGAGCAACAGGCAATAGCATTGAAATCATTTCGCATTGTTACAATCGTTTTACCTTCAAAGTGTTGGTTGGGTTCACCCCGGAATAAAAAGGTACCAAACAGAACCCGCTTACGTATGCGAGGACTAATGCGCAGGTCAAAATTCGATCACTGTTATTGTCTTTGTATTACTTTTTGTAACTTATTATACATTTTTTGGGGCGTTTTTCTAATTTTAGTGATCAGCCTGATCTTCCTCATACTCAGCATCGCCGGTCCCCTTTCTTGCCTGTTTTTCACTGTTGACCAATGATGATGGCAGCACGATTCATTCTGGGTGATTTCCGACAAAGGAGTAGTGTTACTCTACCCGTAATATTGAAAGAAGCATTCTGACAGTTAGGGCTGGAAGGAGGAGCATTACATATGTTGCCACATTCCTTCATTCCGTTCTCCTTCCCCTCGTCTCCGGCTCATTCGTTCGTTCAGACCACTCAGAAGTGAGAGGCAAGTTGAAGCAAAGCAATTCGAACGGCCAGCAGGCTTATCACCATGGGAACCGCAGTGAGTACGCCCACGTTTCCATGGCAACCCAGGTAGGCAGTCAACGGGCCTCCTTGTAAGAACTGTCAGAATATTACGATTATTGTTGCAAACTTTGGGCTGGGAAGACTTTGAAGTAAGGAGACGAGATGCTGGTTTCGAGTTGTCAGTGGTGAGAAGGCGTGGAATGACATAACTAGAAGAAAAATCTTGAGTGGAGCTTTTAAAAGTAGGAAAGGTCATAATATGATGATAAAGCTGGAATTCAAGAGGACAGATTGGGGCCAATCTTCATTTTTAGGACGAGGAGTAAGGGTTTAGGAAAAATTATTCGATAAATTTCCAAATTCGCTGAAAATATTTAAGAAAAAGCTTGGTGAACAATTATAAATAAATGAAAATAGGGTATGAGGTAAATAATTGATAGGGAATCTGCCATCTGGGCGGCCGCCATAAATGTAGATCATTGATTGATTGATTGATTGATTGATTGATTGATTGATTAATTAATTATTATTTCTGTACTATTTAAATGTAAACGAAGTACTGTACTTCGATACTTATTCATAATGTGGTGTGACAAAATTATCTTATAACCAGACTATTCCATTTGACATGTTCTCGTGCCTCAGGATTTCAAGAATGATCGTTTCTTCCAGACTGAAATTTGGACAACAGTTGCTTTGTTCAGTTTCTTGATGCTCATGAAATTCTAACCATTAATCATCATATCCCGCCAGTTGCATTATAATTATCACATTAGCCCAAGTTTTAACTAGTATTGCGATTAACTTTCGAACCCATGCGCTTATAATAGGTATGCCAACGGCAAGCAACAGCCTATAAATGAACGTCAAACTTACGTCACCACAACGCGTGATAAATTACTCCTCAGATGGGGTATTTAAGTTGTCCTTATAATTACTGTGTTCTTTCAAACCTTGCATCAACTGCCAAGAATATGTCATCATGAAATACAAATATCTATGCATTTTATATGGCCAGAATGAATTTTACATAACAAGTAATGGAAATGGGTCACATTCCATGAATTGCTTCACCAGAATTATGAACATCCAATTTGGTTATGGTGATTATCATTTTAAGGAAACATTATTTTAACGAAATAATTATACCATACAGTCGTCTTTCAAAAGTCTGGTAATATTCATAAAAAATAGAGCATTTTCTTCTTTTTTTCTCAAATCTAACTTTCATAACCAGTCCACGAGTCACACTACTTCGTCTTTTTTTATTAAGAAACTATGCAGAACCTCCATTCTTGAGAGACACTAAGCTAGCCCATACCACACAACCATCTAGTGGCTCTCAAAGTAAGTAAAGATTACCACGCCAATTGTCAGTTTATGTGCACAAATAAAATAAATCATCATCATCACATCACAAACAAAAACATGATCACTAATAAAACAAGAATGAACACTCCCAAATAAGAACCTAGATACCATCACACTTAAAACGTAGCACTGACACTAACACCCATTACTGGACTCGAATAATGGGCCCAAATATTTCCCGTTTTCAAATCATAATTACAAATGTTCTGTAACTGATTAAATAAAGTCTGAAGATAAGGCTGAGTGGAACTATAATCTAATTGAGACTTTCTGTCACAAGCCTCTGGCGTCACTATGGGATTCATTAATTAATATTTTCTTCTTCCTCCTCCTTTATTTGATTGATTGATTGATTGATTGATTGATTGATTGATTGATTGATTGATTGATTGATTAATTGATTGATTGATTGATTGATTGATTTCTGTATAATTCAAATTTAAGCGAAATAATTCGATACGTTTTCATAATGTGATGTGACAAAATGATCTTATGAGCCCACCATTCCATTCCATTCCATTTGACAACGGGTCCAATCCGCTACGTGGCTGCGCTACTCGATGTGATTCTATCACGGGCTATATTGAAGGGCAAATTTACTTTCGTCATTTCGTTTAATCTCTTTCCCGTCCATTTTTGTTTTATGTCACCTTTTGGTTCATTTTTCTGTTACTTCCAACGTGCTGTCCTTCTGTGTAATCGTATCGGGTTCTGCTCGCAGCGCATATCCAAACTATCAGGCTCAGCTTTCGAGCATTTCTTTCTGGGTTGGCCCAACGTCAAATCATTTTCTTATGTCTACAATGAAACCTGATCAGATTCGGTGATATCAGTTGATCATCAAACTATTTTAGTCTCCATGACGGTTAGACAACCTTTCCTTTTTCATTTTAATCGGTCAAAATTCTGTACCGTCGAGTGGTAAAAGGACAGACGAGGATTCAATACATCTTCCACTGAAGGTTGTCTTTAAGGTGATGATCCTTCGTCATTCGCAATTCATTCAAGCATCATTAATCATGGATTTACTTCTAGTACTCATTATCTCTAATACGTACAGTTGAATCGTGAGAGTGAGACGAATCTTTAATACGAACACTTCGTCAGCTTTGATAAAAATTATGTAGGTATACAACATGCACACTATACCGCGCGAATCACCTAAAACTATAACCAAAAATACTTCGAACACGAGATGTGCAATTGATGGAATGTTTTCACAGACTGGCAGTCAGATAAGGACTCAAAAATTTCGTTATTACAGATCTTCCAACAATGTGGTTGTATGGCACGAAGTTTATCTAAATGAGCTGATGTCTATAGACCCTAAGAATATAAAAGCAGTTAAGCTTAGAATAGAATGCGACCCATGTGCAAATAATTGACGAAATATCATCTTAAGAATCCTTGACTGTTGTCTACTCCTCTTGAACTACCGTCAGTACAAGGCAGTGCGTATTCTGTAGATACCCCTGTGTACGTTAGTAGAAGTCAGTCGTGCTGGAAGTGCAAGGAACAATGAAATTCATACATGAAATGAAAGCCGACATGACCCTAGTATGAGCCCTTGTCTATATTTTAATTCCGTAAAGACGGCGCATCGATTTCACATATCGTTTTGGAAATGTGCACGGTAGTAAGGTTTTGGGTGATTCCTCAGACCGATATTGTATAACACATGGGCAGACTTTAAGGATAACGTAACACTAATTACTACTACAGAAAAATCTGATGATGACAGATCACATTAGTCCAGCATGATCCACGTCATATCACCGACGTGGGATAGTGCAGTACAAAGTCAATTACATGTAGTTTCATTGGACAGTGACACGTGAGTGGTCTTTGATACTCGGATCACCGGGCGAGTTGGCCGTAGGTTAAGGGCGTGCAACTGTGAGCTTGCATCCAGGAGATAGTGGGTTCGAACCCCACTGTTGGCAGCCCTGAAGATGGTTTTCCGTGGTTTCCCGTATTCACACCAGGCAAATGCTGGGGATGTACCTTAATTAAGGCCACGGTCGCTTCAGGACACTGCCCTTGAGGCGGTAGAGGTGGGATCCCCCGCCGAGTCCGAGGGAAAAACCAACCCTGGAAGATAAGCAGATTAAGAAAGAAAGAAAGAATGAATGAATGAATGAATGAACGAATGAATGAATGAATGAATGAAAGAAAGAAAGAAAGAAAGAAAGAAAGAAAGAAAGAAAGAAAGAAAGAAAGAAAGAAAGAAAGAAAGAGAAATATGTTATAAATATAGCCTACATATTGTTGCTGCGCTAGCAATGCCTCATATCCCAGAGTGCTTTTCCTACTGCCTAGTTGTACTTTCTCTTAAAACAGTAATCGGTAATCAGTACCCATTATGTCCGACTCGTTGGCTGAATTGTCAACGTACTGGCCTTCGGTTCAGAGGGTCCCGCGTTCGATTCTCGGCCGGGTCGGGGATTTTAACTTTCATTGCTTAATGCCAATGGCCCGGGGGCTGGGTTTTTGTGCTGTCCCCAACATCCCTGCAACTCACACACCACACATAACACTATCCTCAACCACAATAACACGCAGTTAATTACACATGGCAGATGCCGCCCACCCTCATCGGAGGGTCTGCCTTGCAAGGGCTGCATTTGGCTAGAAATAACCAAACGAATTTAAGTACCCATTATTTTCATTAAGACTGATCACGCCTCCCAGCCACTCATCGATATGCAGTCCATCAGAAAGAGCATTGTGAGGATACGAGGTACTGCTCGCGCAGTGACGATATGCACTTTAGACCTTGTAAAGTGCATAACGTCATGCTTGTACTCGTAGACTTAGAACATTTCAGCTGATCACTTTTTTGTGTCAGGAAATGATGGTCTGACCTGAAGGGTGTTTTCAGTTAGGACCCACTATGATACTCCAAGATTCTCTGGTCACATATAAGGGTAACAGTGGACAAATAGCGTGACTCTGGTTGCGGAACTGTGCACAGATGAGTCCACACGACAACCAGGACGTTCACTCAACTGAAACCTGCATCCCCATGGTTGGTTTAGTATAGGCCACTGCACAAGGCATCCGCTCTCCACATCCTGCCTGCACCTAGCAGTCTCTGGATGAATGCGCATTTATGTGCATTGTTCGATCTATCATAGCTTTAATAAGCTTCAACTTACCACTGTTATATAGCTTCTGCTGACCATTTAAAACAGATACATGCCGGGCTGAGTGGTTCAGACGATTGAGGCGCTGGCCTTCTGGCCCCAACTTGGCAGGTTTGATTCTGGCTCACCGGGCGAGTTGGCCGTGCGGTTAGGAGCGCGCAGCGGTGAGCTCGCATCGGGGAGATAGTTGGTTCGAACCCCGCTGTCGGCAGCCTTGAAGATGGGTTCTCGTGGTTTCCCAATTTTCACATCAGGCAAATGCTGGGGCTGTAGCTTAATTGAGGCCACGGCCCCTTCCTTCCCATTCCTAGACAATAATTTTCTACTAAAAAAATTAATCTTAATAAAATTAATGCTAATCGCACTTCATAAGACATTGTTTGAGTAACAGCTCGTAACCCTCCGTATAACGCATAGTTAGAATTAGAAGACCACCCCGCAATCATAATAGTGTATACCCCCAAGCTTGTACATACTAAGAAAAATAAAATTCCCAAATTAAATGTAAATAAAGTTGCTATAAAAGGATAAATTATTCAAGTCATTCATGCCAAAAATAATCTAAAAATAGGAGAGGCCTTTCCTGTCCCATCGTCGCCATAAAACCTATCTGTGTCGGTGCGACGTAAAGCAAAAAGAAAAAAAATTCTGGCTCATTCCGGTGGTATTTGAGGGTGCTCAAATACGCCAACCTCGTGTCGATACATTCACTGGCACGTGAAAGAACTCCTGCGGGACTAAATTCCGGCACCTCGGCGTCTCCGAAAACCGTAAGAGTAGTTAGTAGGACGTAAAGTCAATAACATCATTGTTAAAACATATACAATTAAGAGATCAGGTTTCAGAAGTATTTTTACATATAGGTTTTACGTCCTACTAATTACTTTTACTACACCCTTTTAGTTGTCAGACCTGCGCTCTACCGTCTGAGCCACTCAGCGCGACTAAAATTGTTTGATTCCAGTTCACGCCGACGCGCAGTGACTATGTTCAAGGTGGACGTCTATGCATTTCTACACTGATCCCAGTCAGCTGCTAGCTTAGTACTTTATTGCAAGTATGAAATATCTCTTAGATAGATAAATAGGTAGGTAGATACGTAGATAGATGATTTATTTTAACTGGCTAAGTTAGAGACATTTATCCCGGTCTTACACTTAACCAGTACTGTAAATATCACAAGTAACATTGAAATGTGAACCTCTACTATACTATACTATAATAATTACCGGCCGAGTTGTCCGTGCGGTATGGGGCGCGCAGTTGTCAGCTTGCATTCGGGAGATAGTAGGTTCGAAACACCCCGCCCCTGTCGGCAGCCCTGAAGATGGTTTTCCGTGATTTCCCATTTTCATGCCAGGCAATTTCTGGGACTGTACCATAATTAAGGCCTTTCCTCTCCCATCGTCGCCTTAAGACTTATCTGTGTCGGTGCGACGTAAAACAATACTATACATGCGAAAGCTAATATATTACGAAATTACCAAATAAAAAGATACACTGTTTCCTAAATGCAATAACGTTATGTTAACTAAGTAGAAATTAACAAAAGTAATAGCAATATTATTAATTAACAGTGTGTATGTATGCATGTTGATTATTCAGCCCGAAGGCTGATTTTATCCTCAACAGCTCGGATTGACTTATCTAAGGCATTTGATAGGGTAGATCATGGGAAACTACTGGCAAATATGAGTGCAACTGGACTTGACAAAAGAGTGACTGAATGGGTGGCTCTGTTTCTAGAGAACTCAGAGAATTAGAGTAGGTGAAGCTTTATCTGTCCCTGTAAAAATTAAAAGGGGAATTCCTCAAGGCAGTATTATTGGACCCTTATGTTTTCTTATATATATCAATGATATGTGTAAAGAAGTGGAATCAGAGATAAGGCTTTTCGCAGATGATGTTGTTCTGTACAGAGTAATAAATAAGTTACAAGATTGTGAGCAACTGTAAAATGACCTCGATAATGTTGTGAGATGGACAGTAGGCAATGGTATGATGATAAATGGGGATAAAAGTCAGGTTGTGAGTTTCACAAATAGGAAAAGTCCTCTCAGTTTTAATTATTGCGTTGATGGGGTGAAAGTTCCCTTTGGGGATCATTGATAATACCTAGGTATAAATATAAGGAAAGATCTTCATCGGGGTAATCACATAAATATGATTGTAAATAAAGGGTACAGATCTCTGCACATGGTTATGAGAGTATTTAGGGGCTGTAGTAAGGATGTAAAGGAGAGAGCATATTTGTCTCTGGTGAGACCTCAACTTGAGTATGGTTCCAGTGTATGGGACGCTTACAAGGATTACTTCATTCAGGAACTGGAAAAAAATCCAAAGAAAAGCAGCTCGATTTGGTCTGGGCGATTTCCGACAAAAGAGTAGCGTTACAAAACTGTTGCAATGTTTCGGCTGGGAAGACTTGGTAGAAAGGAGACGAGCTGCTCGACTAAGTGGTATGTTCCGAGCTGTCAGTGGAGATATGGCGTGGGAGGACATCAGTAGACGAATAAGTTTGGATGGTGTCTTTAAAAGTAGGAAAGATCACAATATGAAGATAAAGTTGGAATTCAAGAGGACAAATTGGGGCAAATATTCGTTTATATTAAGGGGAGATAGGGATTGGAATAACTTACCAAGGGAAATGTTCAATCAATTTCCAATTTCTTTGCAATCATTTAAGAAAAAGCTAGGAAAACAAAAGATAGGGAATCTGCCCTAAATGCAGATCAGTAGTGATTGATTGATAGTGATCTGACCCTATGAGTGACGTTTTTACACCATTCCTAACAGGGACTGGCTGCATACAAAATGGCATTACTATCACAGCTGAAACCTCAGTCACTTTCTGTTGTCAAATCCAAGGATGAGACTGAGAAAGATCAATGAAAGTAACAAAACTTTCCTGGCCCATAGCAGAAGACATAGTGCACTCAAACATTACGTCTGGCCAGCAAAGGCAGAAACGGAAGAAGAAAACTTTACCCATCTACTACGAAAGACTGCGTAATAAAACGACTCAGATAATAAGAAACGTCCGACTTTGTTATGCCCATGATCTTATAAATTCCGACGTAAGATCTGCTACTACTACTAAACAAGTTTTCATTCCGTCCCTGAAGGGAACGGTGGGCCGCTAAGACGGTAACGCCGTCTCCTCAAGCCGGGGAGATTTGATTTGTTGAAGATGTTCGGGGTTGGTGGCCGTGACCTATAGGCTACTAGGAACTGTCCCGCTATTCCCATTAGCGCAGACGAATGAAAAACTACCGTAAACGGGGAAACGGGACTACGGTGGGAACCAGCCCCTCTCCGTCTCCCGAATGCAGAGCTGTAGAACCACGGCAGAGCCGTGGCCACAGGTCCTCTGCTCCGTTGGTCAGTCGGAAAGCAGAGCTGTGGAGCCACGGTAGAGCCGTGGCCACAGGTCCTCTGCTCCGTTGGTCAGTCGAAAAGCAGAGCTGTAGAGCCACGGTAGAGCCGTGGCCACAGGTCCTCTGCTCCGTTGGTCAGTCGAAAAGCAGAGCTGTAGAGCCACGGTAGAGCCGTGGCCGCAGGTCCTCTGCTCCGTTGGTCAGTCGAAAAGCAGAGCTGTAGAACCACGGCAGAGCCGTGGCCACAGGTCCTCTGCTCCGTTGGTCAGTCGAAAAGCAGAGCTGTAGAGCCACGGTAGAGCCGTGGCCACAGGTCCTCTACTCCGTTGGTCAGTCGGAAAGCAGAGCTGTGGAGCCACGGTAGAGCCGTGGCCACAGATCCTCTGCCCCGTCGGTCAGTCGGAAAGCAGAGCTGTAGAACCACGTAGAGCCGTGGCCACATGTCCTCTGCTCCGTTGGTCAGTCGGAAGGCAGAGCTGTAGAACCACGTAGAGCCGTGGCCACATGTCCTCTGCTCCGTTGGTCAGTCGGAAGGCAGAGTTGTAGAGCCACGGTAGAGCCGTGGCCACAGGTCCTCTGCCCCTTGGTCAGTCGGAAAGCAGAGCTGTCGAGCCATGGTAGAGCCGTGGTCACAGGTCCTCTGCCCCGTCGGTCAGTCGGAAAGCAGACCTGTAGAACCACGTAGAGCCGTGGCCACATGTCCTCTGCCCCGTTGGTCAGTCGGAAGGCAGAGCTGTAGAGCCACTGTAGAGCCGTGACCACAGGTCCTCTGCCCCGTTGGTCAGTCGGAAAGCAGAGCTGCAAAACCACGGTAGAGCCGTGGCCACTAGTAAGCTGAAGCCTACTCTACAACCGAGAGCGACGTAAAACCTGCTGCTTTATGGAAGTCAGTTTGTTAATTCAGACTAAATAAACCGAAAAATGTAGACGACTTATAGTTTTCTGTAGAGGAACTGGATGATCACTTCGGATCCTGGCGTGTAACATTATTCGAAAAATAGAACGTATTTTGAATGCAAATTACAACACACCACCTGCGAGAAGAGAAAAGCTTTATTTTAGCTATGCCTCACCTATTTAAATGAAAGCTGCCATCTTAATTAAAACGTCATGGGTTGGCAGTATTGGTATAATAATGCCAAAGAAAATAACTGATCCTATCATTTCAGTATTAACATTCGTATATAAAATCTTCCTTCAAAATAGTGCATTATACACTGTCTGGAAAACGGGCCTGGTACACTCCTTACTGAAGAGTAAACAGTGACTACAGATTACTGTCAATAGTAGCCAAAGGACTCGATTATATTGTGAATAATCAAATGACAACCTATCTCAACGACCACTGCATACTAGACCCACACCAGTCAGGTTCTCGGTGCTATCACAATACATGCACGGTCTTATTAAGCGCGACAGAGGACGTAACATAAGGCTACTGAGAGCGACAAGCAACAGTACTAGTATTAGTGGACTTCAGCAAAGCACTTGACTCTGTAGGTCATGTGTTACCCGTATACAAACTTTATTGCAAGGTTTCTACGATAGTACTCTGGGATGAATGGGAGCTTATTTACTCGGACGTCAACAACGTGCCCTTAATCAAGATACCTTTTCATGATGGCAGCATATAAAGGCAGGGGACCCTCAAGGGTCGACGCTGGCTCCTTTGCTATTTTCAGTCTTTATCAATGACCTAGCTAAACAACTCGCACACTGTAAACAACTACCGCAACGACGTACTGCTTCATAGCCAAGGTTTGCTTCTTTGCCAGAGCGTAAAAGAATGTTGGAATAACCATAGACCAGCATCTCTCTTGGTCAGACCAAACAATATCTGTATGTAGACGAGCTTTTGCCACGCTACATACAGTACATATCATTTCAAAGTTACCATGCCTTTCATTCCAAAGAAGAGACTAGTCGAACTTCATTCTTCGAATATTCCACTACTGTGACGTGGTTTGCAAAGACGCCAAGAAAGGAATCTGCTTGCGATTCATATGTACCTTGGCATTTTTTAATCACCTTACAGATGCACCATGACAACATTGCTTCGAACCCTTGCATTACAGTGCTTAACCTACCTGTACGAACTATCCCGTAGCCTTTCCAAACACCGTGATAAAATTACCACAGCCTTGAACACGGTATAAATTCCCATTCCTAAACGTAAATCATCAACAATTCCTTCCCTGTTGTGGCTATCCATGAATTTAGAACGAGCGTGCTCAAAATATCTCCAAGGGATGAACTTGTAGAACGACAGCAAGTTTTCTTCTTCTTCCCTTCCTCTTTTCATGTTCTTCTTCGCTCTCTACTTATTCTTTCTTGTTTGCATCGGCCTACTATGGACCACGTTATTTCATATATTTTCTCTGGGCTTTGATCTTTGCCCAGTGCTCCTGCATTCGTTACCGGTGTTCCTCTTTTCTTTCCTCCGTCTACGTCTTTCCCGTCTTCAGCTTTGGCCTTTCTTGAAAACACCGGTGGTCTTTTAGCTTTCTCCTGAGTGGTTTGCGTCCTTGCATATCTTCATAAGTGATCCGTATCTCCTGTAGGTCTCTTTTCTTTCCTCCGTCCACATATTTCCCGTCTTCAGCTTTGGCCTTTCTTAAAAAAACCCGGTGGTCTTTTAGTTCGTAAGTGAGCCCCATCTCCTGTAGGTCAACTTTCACCTCCTAGAACCAACTTGTCTGGGTATTCTTACCTTTAAAATATTTAAAGATGTGGCTCGATGATCGTGTTGGTGTTATTCTTAGCAAGTGGCCATAAAATGCAATTCTCCTTCTCTGCATGACATCAGAGATCTTCTGGGAATGAATATACAGCTCATGGTTATGTCAACGTCTATATTCATCTTTAATTAGGCCTAGAATTTTCCTTAAAATAATTACTTTAATTTCCATTTTTTCTATCAGGCCTTTCCTGTTCATAGCAAGGCATTCCGCTGCATACAAAGCCTCTGGTCTTATGGCAATGCAATAATGTGAGTTTTGACTTCAAGAATATGGATTTTTTGTTGTAAACGTCTTTGGTCAGTTGTTAAGCCATTTCCATTTTATTCATGCATGACGCAAAAGCTTCTCTTTCAGAGATGTTTGGTTTTATTCACTCACCAAGATAATTATTTAAACTTATATGTCAGTTTGATTGCCCCCTGGTTTACTTTTAGCTCTCTGGGTACTGTCTTAATGTTCGTTATGAATTGCGTTTTGTCCAAAGAGATGTTAGGGGCCTGCTGTTACGCCTGGTTATTTTTCTTTGTGGCCATGTCTAAAGAATCAGAAAAAATGCTAGATCATCTGCAAAAGCTAAGCAATCAATTGAAACATTCATGTTCTTGTAACCCAATCTAACACCATTTTGGAGCTCATAGTTGTTAATTTATTTCCGCCACTGACGGATGACTTTTTCAAGGGCGCAATTGAATAGCAGGAGCGAGAGTGCATCTCCTGAACTCCTGCCTTTATATTAAAACCGTCTGATATTTCTCCTCTCAACTTAATTAACTCTGTAGGTTGTGTCAGCTGTGACACAATCGAGTCATAAGCCTTCCTGAAGTCGACGAAGGTCACCACAAATTTCTGGTTCCTTAGTTTCAGATTTGAGAGGTTGGATTTCAGATTCATAATTTGCATGGCAAATGAGCGCTCTTTCCTTAATACTGCTTGTTACTCTCCCAGATCTGGATCAAGTCGTTGATCTGCCCTAACCTGTAAAGCTTTTGAGAGAATTTTGTAAGATACCAAATAGGAGGGAAATACCACGGTAATTGTTAACATCCGTTTTGTCCCCTTTCTTATGCAAGGGGTGAATCAGAGCAGAAGTTCAGTCATGTGGAAGTTTCTGAGTTTCCCAAATCTCATTGATGACATCAGTCAATTTATCAATCAATTTGTCACCAGCATACTTCCACAATTCAGCAGTTATCGAGTCCTCGTCTGGGGTCTTGTTGTTCTTGAGGGACTGGATAATCTGTTCTATTTCTTCTTTCGTTGGAGGGGATATAGTATATTATTATTATTAATAATTTCGTATGGCTATTTCTAGCCGAGTGCAGCCCTTGTAAGGCAGACCCTCCGATGAAGGTGGGCGGCATCTGCCATGTGTAGGTAACTGCGTGTTATTGTGGTGGAGGATAGTGTTATGTGTGGTGTGTGTGTTGCAGGGATGTTGGGGACAGCACAATCACCCAGCCCCCCGGCCAATTTAATTTACCAATGTAGGTTAAAATCCTCGATCCGACCGGGAATCGAACCCGGCACCCTCTGAACCGAAGGCCAGTACGCTGACCATTCAGCCAACGAGTCGGATATTATTATTATTATTATTATTATTATTATTATTATTATTATTATTATTATTATTATTATTATTAACGTTTCTATTATTAAAAGAAAATCGTAGCAGTATTACTCATCTGTGATTTCCCAATTCATTAATCCTTATTTCAACTTGTTAACATTAAATGGTAGATTATAGTACAACGATCAAGGTATTAAGGTTTCTCTACGTGTCGGGAATGAAATGAGATATATTTCCTTATCGAGCTTTTACGACCAGAAGCTCTTCCTGACTTCAACCACATGACTAAGATGAAATGAATGACGTGATGCATGATGGTAGGAGGGGAGAGGGTGAAACCCGGTGCCGGCATTTAGGCTACCCATGTCGAATAACACCCTGGTATCTGATGAAGGATTTACGTCCCCAATATTGTTATTATATCTGTTACTTTCTACGTAGGTATTATGTACTATTTTCACGATCTGCTTTACGTCACACCGACACAGATAGGAAAGGGCTAGGAACTGAAAGTAAGCGACCGTGGCCTTAATTAAGATACAGTCAGCGAACCTCAGTAGGTCAATCAGAGTGGATGGCAGATGTTAAGGAATGTGCGAGGTCTGCGTGTCCAGCCAGAAAAGAGATGGAGGTCTTAAACCTCCATGTGCCGATTTGCCGTTGTTTCATTTTACCTCATTATAGGTTTTGTATCCACTTCACGTATCACTAGGGCTTTCGGGTCTCCGGAAAGGAGTCGCCCGTGAGCCATTTGACTCGAACTATTACATTGTTTTTGTATTCTTATTCTTATTCTTATTATATCATTGTTTTATTTAGGGGAATTTAAGTTGGAAAGAGCTTACCTAGGTTGGGCACTATTATTTTTCTCCATTATTAGATCACTAAGGTAGAAACTACTGTAGATCTGGGGAAAAATAAATAATAAAGAATTACGATACAGCCCCGCATTTTCCTGGCGTGAAAATGGGAAACCACCGGAAATCATCTTCCGTGCTGTCGACAGTAGGGTTCGAACCCACCATCTCTCGAATGCAAGCTCACAGCTATGAGACCCGAGCCTCACTGCCACTTGCTCAGTAGGTATTATATCATTGTTTAGGAATCCGTATATCATTTTATTCCTTCGTATATTATGTAAGGTATTAGATACTGTATGCAAAAGTCAATTAGTTCAGTGTAGTAGGGTAGGGATTAGGTTCAGATATCATGTTACTAGAGAGTTTACAGTATTGGTTAAGTATAAGACAGGGACAAGACGTGTCCGTAACTTTGCCAGGTAAAATAAATCACCTATCTACTGTGACCGTTCACCATCATGCCGTGGACATGTTAAGAGGTCAGGCTAATTATATATGCCGTTTTCCGCAACATCCTGTGACATATAATGCAGTAGTTAGCATTCTGTATGTCGAACCGGGGTATGGTTCGCGATACGCCAGCCCGAAGGGAGCAGTTTTCTGCGCTGTAACAAGAGAAGGATAGCGCAGTATTGCTAAACCTTGAAACCGCGCTCTCTTTCCGAGCGAGCGAGAAGGGAAAATAACGCTACGCATGGATATGGAGGTTATTGGAGACTGGGCCGAATTAAGGTGTGTTAACCTTTGAAAAATAAATGCCCACTATAAATTCAACACCGCATTCATTAGTACCACTTCACCATAATTTACGAAAAAGAGGAAGAAGAAGAATACTTCTATATGAAATAATTTTTCTAAATTTATAAATCAGGTCCCATTCGAACCAATGTATTTTATGCTGACTGTCAATGCATATAAATACAATCATTCAATAATGGATCAGTAATGACGCCTATCATACAGTAGTACGCAGATCAAAGGTGACTACTGAAATCTGACAACATGTGGGAAAAAGTGGGAGATATTGTATGATGAAACATGACGCGTGATTTTCCAGAAGGACGCTTTGGAAATTATGAATGACCTACTGATCGCTTTGGTTTGACATATGTTCAGTAGAAAGTAGAGGTCATAAGCTTTAATTCGACTGTTATCACGTCGTTCAAAGACTCCGATTACCGGACCGTCATTTTCAACAGGAACATAATCCATCTCCCCCCTGACCATTTGTCCGGAGGTTATAAGTATAGCCAGGACCCAGATACTGTATCTCATTCTCATCCGTGTAGCTGCAGTGGTAACACGTTACCTTATTGTCGTGTGTGTAGTTGCAGCTCAACACATTAGAAGTGGACTTGGATATCAGTGTACCAAGTGTTGTGCCATTGAAGAAACACATCAATGTGATGTAAATATTTTTACGAAATAAGCCGTGTGGTACAAGTTAATGTACATAATTGCCGAATAGAAACCTTATTTTGGCATTTTAACATTTCAATTGTTAAAGACAGTCAGTGATGACTTATGGTGCAATCACCAACGAAGGGCAAAAGCTTCAGGTTATGTGGCATGGTGAGACAGTTAATTAATATATACAAGTGTTAATTATCACCGGTCCTGAGCATTTAAGAACGAGTGACATTTAGCAAAAAAATTAAATAACTGTTCTTGACAAAATTAATGTTCGCATCCTCCAGGGACATTCGTTGTGATAGTCTGTGTGACGGTCAGGGAATGAACAGTGATTTTTTACAAACTTATCACTACTTGCGTTAATCTATTTCAACTTAAGGGTAAGGAAATGGAGGAGCGGAAAGGAAAAGAACTGGTCAACCTACCGCACGTAAACGCCGGCTGAGGCACACTTCGGCGGAGGTTCGGACCTACCTTCGGGCAGAATACACTTTTTTTTTTTTTTGCTATTTGCTTTACGTCGCACTGACACAGATAGGTCTTATGGCGACGATGAGATAGAAAGGGCCTAGGAGTTGGAAGGAAGCGGCCGTGGCCTTAATTATGGTACAGCCCCGGAATTTGCCTGGTGTGAAAATGGGAAACCACGGAAAACCATCTTCAAGGCTGCCGACAGTGGGACTCGAACCCACTATCTCCCGATTACTGGATACTGGCCGCACTTAAGCGACTGCAGCTATCGAGCTCGGTGAATACACTCTTACCTTTCCTCTTATATACATAAGTTTATCAGTTTTTCAAGTGAGCAAATTTCCTTTCGTAAGAAAGGGTTTCCTCGCTTGTATTAGTCCTCTTTATTACTGTCATAGCCAGTTATTGTATCATCCAGCTTGACAATATCATCTACTTTCTTTAATACTTCATTTCCTAAACTGATACTTCCAACATCACCTGACTTCGTTCGATTGCATTCAAGTACGTTTGTTCTGGAGTGATTTATTTTCATTCTGTGTTCATACCAATCAACAATCAAAATCAACCCAAAAATGGTATATGTGCAATTTAGTTCACTCTCAGATATTCATCTTCTTTGTACACTGCACTTGATAGTAACATATACGTACTAACTGAACCCAGATTAACTTGACAGTTTTCTGTTCGGGAGACCTTTTAAGCTTCTAATACTGAAATTGTGGTTTTATAATACAGACTCTTATCACAGAAAAGTGCTTGGGTTACATAATACCCTTGGGATACTAGTTTCGATTTTCAGGTTACGTAATGCTGGCCGTTTTGATCAACGGGCATGCAAATTAATTAAAAAGAAAAGAGTACTTACCTCTAGAGCCGTGGTTCACGAGGACGTTATCCTACGTAGAAGTCAATAAAATAATCTCGTTCAAAGTCATCATCATCATCATCTGTTTACCCTCCAGGGTCGGCTTTTCCCTCGGACTGAGCGAGGGATCCCACCTCTACCGCCTCAAGGGCAGTGTCCTGGAGCTTCAGACTCTTGGTCGGGGGATACAACTGGGGAGTATGACCAGTACCTCGCCCAGGCGGCCTCACCTGCTATGCTGAACAGGGGCCTTGTGGAGGGATGGGAAGATTGGAAGGGATAGGCAAGGAAGAGGGAAGGAAGCGGCCGTGGCCTTAAGTTAGGTACCATCCCGGCATTCGCCTGGAGGAGAAGTGGGAAACCACGGAAAACCACTTCGAGGATGGCTGAGGTGGGAATCGAACCCACCTCTACTCAGTTGGCCTCCCGAGGCTGAGTGGACCCCGTTCCAGCCCTCGTACCACTTTTCAAATTTCGTGGCAGAGCCGGGAATCGAACCCGGGCCTCCGGGGGTGGCAGCTAATCACGCTAACCACTACACCACAGAGGCGGACCTCGTTCAAAGTACGACTCAAATTTAGCCCGCGCGTCCAATATTACCTAAAAAACCAAACCAAACCCCGTGGCACTACAGCCCTTGAAGGGCCTTGGCCTACCAAACGACCACTGCTCAACCCGAAGGCCTGCAGATTACGAGTTGTCGTGTGGTCAGCACGACGAATCCTCTCGGCCGTTATTCTTGGCTTTCTAGACGGGGGCCGCTATCTCACCGCCAGATAGCTCCTCAATTCTAATCACGTAGACTGAGTGGACCTCGAACCAGTCCTCAGGCCCAGGTAAAAATCCCTGACCTGGCCGGGAATCGAACCCGGGGCCTCCGGGTAAGAGACAGGCACGCTATCCCTACACCACGGGGCCGGCCCAATATTACCTACTAATATTGAAAACCTTGTCCACAGAAGAACGATGGAGAGTTCATCTTTGGATGGTGGGGAAAATATCTGCCTCCGAATAGAAAGTCGATGTGTTTAGCGGATAGGAGTTAATTTTCACATCGTGGCCATCATTATTGTTTATAAAATGATCAGGATAAGCTTGTAACTTGCTCTATGAGCAGCGAATGAAGAACTGATGAGAAATGCATATTCCCCCTGTGAGAAGATATTCTGGAGTAAAAAAAAAAAGGAAAAGAAATGGCATATGGCTTTTAGTGCGGGAGTGTCCAAGGACAAGTTCGGCTCGCCAGATGCAGGTCTTTTGATTTGACTCCCGTAGGCGACCTGCGCGTCATGGTTAGGATGAAACGATGATGAAGACGACACACACACTCAGCCCCGTACCAGCAAAATTAACCAATTAAGGTTAAAATTCCCCGCCCTGCCGGGAATCGATCCCGGGACCCCTGTGACCAAAGGCCAGCACGCTAGCCATCTAGCTACGGAGCCGGACCATTCACGAGTTTTGGATTTACTATAGATAGTGTTCAGTACACTGAGGACCTCTGAAATCCTCGTCAATGAAGGCCATGTGATATTCAGGGAATAAAAATTGATGCTGTAAGTATTTTTCCGAAATTCAATAGGATGTGACAGTACTCATTAACACCGCCGGCGTAACCACAAGTGTGGTCTTATAGTGTATTTTTACAATTTGCTTTACGTCGCACCGATACAGGTAGGTCTTATGGCGGCGATGGGATAGGAAAGACCTAGGAGTGGGAAGGAAGCGGCCGTGGCCTTAATTAAGGTACAGCCCCAGAATTTGTCTGGGGTGAAATTGGGAAACCACGGAAAACTATCTTTAGGGCTACCGACGGTGGGGTTCGAACCCACTGTCTCTCGGATGCAAGATCACAGCTACGCACCCCTAACCGCACGGCCAACTCGCCCGGTGATATTATAGTGTCCTTCCAGTTGATGTGGATTCAATTCTCTGCTCTGTCACGAATTCAAGACTAACTTAGGCCTACGGAAAGTGTTCTCAGCCATGGGAAAACATTTAAAAAGTCTTCCTCTTCTTCTTCCTGGATTCTCCCCGGTTTAATGGAGTCGGTTTTGAATGTGGATCTCGCCCAACTTTAAGACCGGCCCTTTGATGCCATCACTTTGCAGAAAGATCTATTCACTATTGCGTGTTTCTATTATGTGCTGTATGTTGATGAAGAGAAGTTCATTAAGACAACCACAACCCGGTCTCCGAGAAAAATTAATAATACGCATTTAAAATTCTCATCATGGAAAGGAATCGAATCCAGAACCCTCTAAAGCGCAGACCAGTACGCTGACCGTTCAGCCAAGGATCCGAAGACACGTAAAAAAATATTAGGTAAAAATTAATTTATCATCGTAAAAAGGTTTACCTTTTCAGCTCTAAGCAATAATGAGGCCACGGGAGATTTTCCCAGTTAAAGTTCAATTGAATTATAAATACATGCAACATTTGAGACGCTATAGCTATAAATTCAGGACTATAAATCGCTCATTATAATTGAGAGATTATACAACTTGAAGTTTTAGTATAGACCTACTTCACAAACTAGCATGCGAATGATGATAAAACGTATTTATGATTGTTAACTATTTCGTTCTTGAATCACAACTTTTTTCGCAATAGTGAGATTTAAGTATGTAATGCTTGTTATATTGGAATACAGTGTCCCAAAATAATCTCAAACAGAAACAAATACTATAACTGCGTATACCAAAGTAGCAAGCAACTTCCCGACTTTTCTGTCGAGGACGAGGACGTAATCCATAAAACACAATGTAGTTGTTATCGTTGGAAGCACGACCCAACGTTAGCCCGCGTGCTACTAATTGAAAACCTTGTCGACAGAAGAACGGTGGAGAGTTCATCTTTGGGTGTGCGAAAAATATCTGCCTCCGAACAGACAGCAATGATGAAATCATATCAATGATAAAGTAACAAAACCTCGTATGTCACTATGCTTTTCCTACCCATTACTATCCTTAAGACGTATCACGCCTTCCCCCCCCCCCCCCCCCCCGCCAACCCCCATCCGCACATACAGATGTGCAGTACATCAGAACAAAGTTCGCTGTGTTCATCTTCCTATGCAAAGATGTAAAGGAAAATGAAACTTAAATACATTATACTGTAGGTGTGCGCAAATACATCACGCAAACACACATTCCTACAATTCTGAATGGCAAGGCTCATTTTCCTTTACACGCATCTATAGGAAAATTATATTGTTCTGATGGACTGCATATACATATATGGCTGGGAGGCGTGACCAGTCTTAAGCAAAATAATGGATAGGAAGAGCATTGTGACATACGAAGATTTCTTCTATCCTTAAGAAAGTACTGCAATGTACAGACCACTTCACAGAAAAATGAATTATGATGATGATAATGGCTGTTGTTATTGTTGTTGTTATTGTTGTTGTCGACTACTGTGACGTCATTCTAGTAGATGCAACAAAAGAGCAGACTTCGAAACTTCAGCGAGCGCTTAATAGTTGCCTTAGATTTATATACAGTCTGAGTTATGACACACATGTTACCCCATACTATCGCACTATTTCATGGCTAAAACCTGACAAACGACGGATGTATCACATACTGATACAGATATACAGACTGCTCTCTGAAGACAGACCACTATACATTTCATCCCAGCTTAAGTATTTGTCCTCCTTTCACTGCAGTAATACCCGCTCTGGTTCCTCCCTTTCTATTCCTGTTCACCGCTCCTCCATGTTCAACAACTCCTTTGTTGTGGCGGGTTCTAGACTTTGGAATTCCCTGCCTGTCAGTGTCAGAAATTCCACTTCATTACTTAAATTTAAGACTGCTTGCCGAGACTACCTGCTGAATGCAGCTGACTAACTTGTATGACTGGAAAGAATGAATGATCGTATGAATGTGAGTTAGAAAAGTGTAAGGTATTTTTGTGTAGGTTATCATTTATTATATAATATGTACTCAAACTCTGCTCTCAATGATGTGTACAGTGGTTAAGTGTAAGAGAGGGCCAAGAGCCCTAACTTCGCCACCTATAAAGGCATGATAAATAAAAATAAATAAATAAATCATGAATTTTGAGAAAATTATGAAAGCAAGTGGCATCAACACTTCAAAAATAAACATACCGTACAATAAAAATAGATTATTATAAAACGTAATGAATTATCTCGTTGAAATCTAGAAAATAGAAGTGGTAGAGATAAGAGAAAGAAATTTTCCCATACTAAATTTCTGAGGGCCATTTTAAACACAGGTGGCGTTGATACGTTGGCGATTATTTACTTAAAAAGAAGTACAATTAGACATCCCTTGTTAACTCTAATTATAAGTACGTTGTTTTATTTTTCGTTTAAAATCTTTGTGCTCCATCAGAACGACACAGTGACGTAAAAATCAAACTTCAATTCTCTTTATAAACGTCAATATGCATGGTCTATAATATTAATTATTTTTTTAAAAAATTGAAGGAAACAGGAAATTGTACAAATTAAGGAAAATATATAGACTAGTCGCCTCTGTGGTGTAGTGGTTAGCGTGATTAGCTGCCACCCCCGGAGGCCCGGGTTCGATTTCTGGCTCTGCCACGAAATTTGAAAAGTGGTACGAGGGCTGGAACGGGGTCCACTCAGCCTCGGGAGGTCAACTGAGTAGAGGTGGGTTCGATTCCCACCTCAGCCATCCTTGAAGTGGTTTTCCGTGGTTTCCCACTTCTCCTCCAGGCGAATGCCGGGATGGTACCTAACTTAAGGCCAAGGCCGCTTCCTTCCCTCTTCCTTGCCTATCCCTTCCAATCTTCCCATCCCTCCACAAGGCCCCTGTTCAGCATAGCAGGTGAGGCCGCCTGGGCGAGGTACTGGTCATACTCCCCAGTTGTATCCCCGACCAAGAGTCTGAAGCTCCAGGACACTGCCCTTGAGGCGGTAGAGGTGGGATCCCTCGCTAAGTCCGAGGGAAAAACCGAACCTGGAGGGTAAACAGATGATGATGATGATGATGATGATGATGATATAGACTAGTGTTTATAGACGTAGAATCCGTTCACATCTCCAAAATGTTAGCTGTTTTACCTCGGTGAATGGCGATTGCAAGCTTTTGCCACTGATATTCAGTTGCTCTGCTCTCACCGGTTACAACCTGCAACTTCTTCCCTATCTCTGAAATGAGATGAGATATTTTGCTTCTTTGCTCCTGGAGCCCAAAGTCTCAACGGCAAAGGTGACGAAGATTAAGTTGTCAATAACAATTAGAAGCGACAAAGGAAGAAATTTGAGAATGAAATCATCTACAAGAGAAAGGGAAGGGCAAGATGAACATTTACTACCATCGGGGTTGGAAGACCGCCGGAGTTGACCGAGGAAATTCGGATAGGACTGATATGAAATTGGGAAGCCTGGCACACGTAACGGAAAGCAATATCAGCCTCGGATACAGGCTCCGTGATCGCCGGTCCACGCTTCCAATTCGAGAGCAAGGAGACTCAACTCTCTTAGGCGAGGACAACAGCAGATTCACAAATCGAATATTCAAATACTGTATAGGCTACGTACAAGTGCCTCCGTGGCTCAGTGGCAGCGCGCCGACCTTTCAGCACTGGATACCGTGGTTCAAATCCCGGTCACTCCATGTGAGATTTGTGCTGCACAAAGCGGAGGCGGGACAGGTTTTTCTCCGGGTACTGTTGTTTTTCCTGTCATCTTTCATTCCAGCAACTCTCTCCACTATCATTTCATTTCATCTGTTAGTCATTTATCATTACCCCAGAGGAGTGCGACAGGCCTCGGCAGCCGGCACAATTCCTACCCTCGCCGCAAGTTGGGGGCTTCATTCATCCCATCCCTGACCCGGTCATTGACTGGAAAACAGGTTGTAGGTTTTCATAGGCTATGTACAAGATTAGCAATGATATTGAGTGGGATTAATAAATATGTTGGATAGGGATGGTAGGACACAATAAGACATAGGATGATTTCTAAATGACATACAAAATTTCAAGTGTTTTCAGGAGGAGAAAAAGAGATAACATCTGAACGTGAAAGATAGGAATAAGCTGAATGGAAGAATGAAGAGCTATTGGAAAGCAAGACAGGAGAAAAGTAAGAAGAAAATGAAATGAATACAAAGGGGTATTTTACATAATTCTTTATTACCAAAAAGGAGAGAAGACAAATAAGAAGAAGGAGGAGGAAATAGTTTGCTTTAGAAGAGAGTAATAAAACATCATAGCTCAGCTAACTAATTACCAAGCGTCAATTTGTAAAAATTAAGATTCTTTTTCAATGAAATAAATGAAGAATATAAAGTTAATTGAACCAGGTACTAATGGGCAAAACATTTACGCGTCAAGAAAGAAAAAGGAATGAGTTTCAGGCAAAACACGGGAAGAGTGGTTGCACACGGCACCATCACCGTTGCAGGCCATTTTCTCAAGTGTTGTAGGTAGGGACGTAGAATACATTCACTGTATCTCCTATTTGTTATAAGAGGAGACAAAAAGGGATACTAAACTTGGGAACGACAACAGGGCCCCTGGCATTCCTTCCTCTTTAGAACAACCTCCTAGCTTTCAACTTTCCTATGCGGCCACGCTTTGTCAACTCTTGTTCTCTAGCGACCCCGACGATGTTAGGTTTGTGATACTAAAGTGAACTTCCATTTTCAGGCCGGTCGTGTTCCAGATATTTCTTTCTTCTCCATTCTTCGAAGGATCAAAAGTCTTCCAGTTTCTTTCCATCGTCGCCATAAGACCTATCTGTATCGGTGCGACGTAAAGCAAATTTAAAAAAATTATACTAATAAGTTACCTTCCGGTCACAGTTAACAAGGAATGGTTAAATAGTTCTACTTTCCCTTACAACAAACCACCAACTACGCTTGCAGTTATTGAAGACGCCCTATATTCAGAAATGTTGTTCCACATAGAATCTTTTACATTTCAGTAATCTACTGACATGAAACTGTCGTGAATGAGCTTCTTCCAATATCACGAGAGATCAGCCTGTATATAACTCGTCATCTTGGTATCAGAAATCCATCGCTCAACTATTGTATCCTAGCACTCAACCTAGAATTAATTGTATAATTTCCGTAACCGAGCGAGTTGGCCGTGCGCGTAGAGGCGCGCGGCTATGAGCTTGCATCCGGGAGATAGTGGGTTCGAACCCCACTGTCGGCAGCCCTGAAGATGGTTTTCCATGGTTTCCCATTTTCGCACCAGGCAAATGCTGGGGCTGTACCTTAATGAAGGCCACAGCCGTTTCCTTCCAACTCCTAGGCCTATCCTAACCCATCGTCGCCATAAGACCTATCTGTGTCGGTGCGACGTAAAGCCCCAAGCAAAAAAAAAAAAAAAAAAAATTCCGTTAGGCCATATCAAAGAAAATGAATTTTGTAAATACATATAGGAACGCGATTTCCTCTTCTTGAGAGGCATATCGCCCTGAGGATTACTCAGCCTTCACTAAAACTGAGTATTAGGTTAATTTCTTGGCGCAAAGGTGGTTAGGCATAGAGTTTATCACTCTATCCTGCTTAGCGCTCAGGTTACGAACTGTTAAATCCTTACCTCTCACTCCTCCATGGTGAGGTCTAGAACTAACAAATCTGTCTGACTTAGAGCCGACGTTACCGATAAAGGAGGTCTTTACCTCCCCTCCTTCATAACCAGGCGTAGAGCTTACCACTCTATCTGATTTAATGCCGACGTTGCGAATACAGGAAGCCTTTACCCCCCACTCCATAGCCAGGCGTGGAGCTTACCACTTTATCTGACTTAGTGCCGACGTTACGAACAGAGGAAGCCTTTACCTCCCACTCCTTCATAGCCAGGCGAAGAGCTTACCCATTTATCTCACTTAGTGCCGACGTTACGAACAGAGGAAGCCTTTACCTCCCACTCCTTCATAGCCAGGCGAAGAGCTTACCCATTTATCTCACTTAGTGCCGACGTTGCGAACAGAGGAAGCCTTTACCTCCCACTCCTTCATAGCCAGGCGTAGAGCTTACCACTTTATCTGACTTAGTGCCGACGTTGTGAATAGAGGATGTCGTTACTTCCCACTCATTCATAGCCAGGGCGTAGAGCTTACCACTTTATTTGACTTAGTGCCGACGTTGTGAATAGAGGAATCCTTTAGCTCCCACTCCTTCATAGCCAGGCGTAGAGCTTACCACTCTATTTGACTTAGTGCCGACGTTGTGAATAGAGGAATCCTTTAGCTCCCACTCCTTCATAGCCAGGCGTAGAGCTTACCACTCTATTTGACTTAGTGCCGACGTTGTGCATAGAGGAATCCTTTAGCTCCCACTCCTTCATAGCCAGGCGTAGAGCTTACCACTCTATTTGACTTAGTGCCGACGTTGTGAATAGAGGAATCCTTTAGCTCCCACTCCTTCATAGCCAGACGTAGAGCTTACCACTCTATTTGACTTAGTGCCGACGTTGTGAATAGAGGAATCCTTTAGCTCCCACTCCTTCATAGCCAGGCGTAGAGCTTACCACTCTATTTGACTTAGTGCCGACGTTGTGAATAGAGGAATCCTTTAGCTCCCACTCCTTCATAGCCAGGCGTAGAGCTTACCACTCTATTTGACTTAGTGCCGACGTTGTGAATAGAGGAATCCTTTAGCTCCCACTCATTCATAGCCAGGGCGTAGAGCTTACCACTCTATTTGACTTAGTGCCGACGTTGCGAATAGAGGTATCCTTTACCTCATAGCCAGGCGTACAGCTTACCTTCCTCTCCTCTGTGGCCAGACATAGAGAACCATTCTGTCTCACTTCGCGCTCAGGTTGCGAATAGTGGAAGCCTCCACACCCCTCTCATTCATGGCCAGGGATAGAGAACCATTTTCCGAAAACCGTAAAAGTAGTTAGTGGCACGTAAAGCAAATAACATTATTTTGTCTCACGCAGTGGTAGGGTTATGAAAAGTGGAAGCCTCTGAATTCCTCTCCTCCATGACTAGCCATAGAGCTAAGCATTCTGTCTGCCGTAGTACCAAGGTTACGAATAGTCGAAGCCTCTACATCCTTCTCCTCCACGGCTAGGATTAAAAATAACCATTCCATATCACTTTGTGCCGACGTTTCGAAGAGTGGAAGCCTCTAAATCATCCTTGTATCTCACTTTCTGCCAACTTTACGAATAATGGAAGACTCTAGATTCCTCTCCTCCTGGCCTCGCTAACCACATTATCCCAGCATCTTGGTGCCTCAAAAAACCGTAGAATTAATTAGTGGGACGGAAAAATATTATTCTTATTACTATTATTAGGGCCGCGGTATTTTGACCGTGCAAAGGTAGCGTAATGACTAGGCTTCTAACTGAAGGCTGGAATCATTATTATTAGTATTATTAGTATATTATTATTATTATTATTATTATTATTATTATTATTATTATTATTATTATTATTATTAATATTATTATTATTCAACTTCGCTAATCAGCCAACTAGGGACCACGATAAGCCTCACTTTATTATTTTTTTTATTAAGATAAAAAGACTAATTTTTTAAAATGGTTTTAAGGTCAAGAAACGGAAGAATACAGAGATGATGTATAATCTGGTAACCGTAGGCAAGATGCATGTCGTGATGTCATACAACTTGGAACGGGTACAACTGGTTAAAATGATATTCAAATGATATATCCTCATTTAATCTGATACTAGAGTACAATCTTCCATTAATCGCCTTGGGGCTCTCTTTTTCTCTTCCGACAGCGTCTTTCCAGAAATGTGTAACTCTATCCTGAGGCAGTGCGGAGGAATGTGCTGTACAGAGGAGCACTGTGAGTGTATGTGTGTGTGTGAGAGAGAGGCTCGTTTTTATCTCCTCCCGTCCCATCCCGTCCTGCGATGACATCACTCATCATGAACTCTAGGGGTCACAGCGATGATGCCATATCTAAACGACTGTAATTACACCACACCATTACGAAGGGATCGGTTTCCGTAAAAGAATACCGTTATTCCTTTCTCTCATCCTCCAAACTTGCAATGAGAGGGAAAAAGTTTAGCAACATACAGTATAATGAGAAAGCTATTTATTATTATTATTATTATTATTATTATTATTATTATTATTATTATTATTATTATTATTAGTATTATTTCTTTTCCCTGACATTTTCCCCATTACTTGGGGCTGAAACTCCATGTCGATAAAAGTCCAGTTTTACGACCGGATGCCCATTCTGACGCCTACCACATGTAGAGGGGTGTATTCATCACTGTGAGTTTCTTGTGGTCGGAAGCGTGGTGTGCCCTATGAAAGTGAGGGTGTGTATGAATACGAGCCGGCCCCGTGGTGTAGGGGTAGCGTGCCTGCCTCTTACCCGAAGGCCTCGGGTTCGATTCCCGGCCAGGTCAGGGATTTTTACCTGGACCTGAGGGCTGTTTCGAGGTCCACTCAGCCTGCATGATTAGAATTGAGAAGCTATCTGACGGTGAGATAGCGACCCCGGGCTCGAAAGCCAAGAATAACGGCCGAGAGGATTCGTCGTGCTGACCACACGACACCTCGTAATCTGTAGGCCTTCGGGCTGAGCAGCGGTGGCTTGGTAGGCCAAGGCCCTTCAAGGGCTGTAGTGCAATGGCGGGTTTTGTATTAATACGATCTCAAACACCCATCCCCCATCGCAAGGTTACTGACCAGATGCGACTAAAATTCCCAGCCTTAGCGGCATTCGAACCCGGACACCTTCTCAACCGAAGGCTGATAATTCTGCTAAGGAGCATTATTATTATTATTATTATTATTATTATTATTATTATTATTATTATTATTATTATTATTATTATTACGAAGTATTATTCATCGTTTCGATCTTCTACGATCCAAGTTTACTCAATCAACCTGACCCCTTGCCTCGAGCTATTTTCGTTACATATCCCCACTTCTTTCTCATAGCTCCGCCGAGATTTTTCGTGGATTTGCAAATTGCTTCTCAGGTGTACCCATCATTTCCGCAATTTTGTTCCTAAAGACTGATCTTTGGTGTACTTCTCCCTCTTCGATAACCTACTTCGCGTACCTCTGTTAGCCACAGATGGTTTTCCGTATCTCTTGCAGAGTCAGTATTAAGTGGGCTAACCTCCCCTCCCCCCCCCCCCCCTTCATGTCCTTGATGTGGCCATGGTATGCAAGTCTCTCTGCCCTCACGGTAGTTAATATTTTCCGATTTTTTTCGTAAGGCTCCTGATTTGGTCTCAAGCGGAAATTGAGTCACTGCATTAGTGACTTCTTTGGACCCAATTTTGTTACGGCATCTTCTTTGTCTTTTATCTATGACTGGATCAGTCACCCTGGTCAGCCATTCCACCTCATGGAGACACTCTGTTCGTACTACTGAATAATAAAGCTTTAATTTAATTTGATTGAAGATAGACTTGGGTTTGTAAGTTCCATGACAGGTCTAGTCTGAAAGCCATATCCATTCTTCTCATCCTTTCTTCCAGTGCTTCTCGTTCATTTCCATTGCGGGGGTGATAAACTCTCCATCGCATTTCCCCGAAATGTATTGAACTTAAACATATTTTCTTCAGCTTATCCCATTTAGACTATTTCTGTGGTCGCTTGAACCACCCAGCCTAATTTTGGTTTGGTTTTGACCGGATTGATCCGGATACCTTCTCTGACGCCACGTGATTTATGAGATGAAAATCTCAACAGAAGATCAACCGGGATTCAAACCACAACCTTCCGCTTGGGAAGCCAGCTGCTATGACACTAAGCTAATCATACCCCCTTTCACAAAATATATTATTATTATTATTATTATTATTATTATTATTATTATTATTATTATTATTATTATTATTATTATTATTATTATTATTATTATTATTATTATTATTATTATTATTTATAGATTACTACAAATTCGAGTTAAATGTAGGGCAGTAGTCATCAATCGGGGGTTACGGTAAAGTCATCTCACGAAGTAACTACAGTTTTAAAATGTATGCTAACGGCGGCTGTACTCATTGTTGATGAGAAAGTTTGTGTACAGTTACTGCAGTAATACCATATGTATCAAATTCGTTTGACTGGAATTTAGTACAGGAGGTTTTTAAGTTAAGCGTTCTAATATTCCAGCTCCTTGGCTGAAGGAGTAGCACTGTGGCCTTCAGGTCAGGGTCAAGGGCTCGATTGACAAACGGGTCGTAGATTTTAACCACGTCTGGTTGATTGATCTGGCTCGGGGAGTAGGTGATTGTGTTTGACTCAGTTCATAATTCTTTATATTCAGACATCACACTACCACAGATAGACGCAATACTGAATACATCCCTCCAGATAGGGTTGGCTTCAGGAAGGCTAACCGGTCGTAAAAGAGAGCTTATCAATAGTACACAAAGCCCAGGAGTACATATGTAAATAAACACAAAATGTAAGCACGTGCTAAAAATAGTATTACAAAATCATTTATTGTTTCCCATATACAATATGCTGTACAATGTGTACAGTATGCATACAGTATATGAATTAATGAAAACCTACAACCTGTTTTTCCAGTCATTGACCGGGTCAGGGATGTAATGAATGAAGCAAATTTAGTCTAATAATACGATGGGGTCGCCACTCCCAAAGTGATTTATTAATGACTGATAGATGCTATGAAATGAGAATGGAGAGTGTTGCTGGAATGAAAGATGGCAGGGAAAACCGGAGTACCCGGAGAAAAACCTGTCCCGCCTCCGCTTTGTCCAGCACAAATCTCACATGGAGTGACCGAGATTTGAACTACGGTATCCAGCGGTGAGAGGCCGTCTGAGCCACGGAGGCTCGCATACAGTATACAGCGTGTACAATAATTAATAGCGTAAGCTGAAACAGTTGAAACAACTTAGAGTACACGATACTAGAAGCAAAAATGTCCTAGTAAACATGGGTCTTCAAACGAGCCGTTTGCGAGATGATTTAGAATCTGTGGTTACCAGCCACCACTGACTTGATTGCGTGTAAATGTCATCCTAGTTAGCAAAAGGTACCAATAAATTTACCAATACAATATTAAGAAAAATTATTACATACTTTGGTAGAAGTGCAGTTGTTTCTAATGAACAAGAAAACTGTCTTTGAACACTTCCTTTAACAACGGTTAACTACTCTGTACAGTGGTTGTAATATGTAACTGTAATCTACTAAGTAAGACTGTATCTTGTTCATTAAAAACAATTGCACTTCTACTGAAGTACCGGTATCTAATGAATATGAAAACCTACAACCTGTTTTCCAGTCAGTGACCGCGTCACGGATGGAATGAATGAAGCCCCCCATCTTGCGGCGAGGATAGGAATTATGCCGGCTGCCGAGGCCTGTCGCACTCCTCTGGGGCAATGATTAATGACTGACAGATGAAATGAAATGATAATAGAGAGTGTTTCTGGAATTAAAGATGACAGGGAAAACCGAAGTACCCGGAGAAGAACCTGTCCCGCATCCGCTTTGTCCAGCACAAGTCTCACATGGAGTGACCGCGATTTGAACCACGGAACCCAGTAACGAAGTATCTAATAACTTTTCTTAAAGTTGTTTTGGTACCTTTCCTTAACTAGGATGACATTTACACACAATGAAGTCAGTGGTGGCTGCTAACCGCAAATTCTAAATTATCTCTCAAACGGTTCGTTTGCAGACCCATGTTTACTATGACTCCTTTTTTCTAGCAGCATGTACTTACAGCTGTCACAATTTGCGATCTTAATTATGATACACCCTATATACGCTACAAGGGTAAAGAAAGCTCCGACCGAACAAGTGGCCATGCTGTTAGGGTCACGCAGCTGTAAGCTTGAATTCGGGAGACAGTGGGTTCGAACACCGCTGTCGGAAGCCCTGAAGATGGTCTACCGTGGTTTTTAATTTTCACACCAGGCAAATGCCGGGGTTGTACCTTCCTTCCTACCCCTAGGCATTTGCTATCCCATCGTCGCCGTAAGACCTATCTGTGTCGGTGTGACGTAAATCAAATTGTAAAAAGATTGAAAGCTCCGATATTTACTGCTGAACTCGACAAAGCAAAGAAAAGAAATGTATTTGAGAAACTTCTGTAAAAGGCGTTCGAAAGCCGTCCAGCGAAGTTGTTTTCACTATGACGCTACCTGCATTGCATTACCAGGCAACCGCATGTGAATTAGTGGGGGCTCGGTACGCTGCAGTATTTTTTGGTGGGCTGATGCACCAGAGTACCGCGCCTAATGCGCAAAATCTGAGCCGGCTGGATTTACAGGATCTGTAGTAGAAAAGGAATGGAAAGTTTCATTCCAAGATTTCTTATTGTTGTATCTCTCTAGTCAGCTCTATCATTTTCGACCAGATGTCAAACATGTTCTATGAAACTTTTGATTGTTGCTTTCCACGTAAAACCATTCATGTACATCTTTGCTATGTTAATAACAAATACTAAGAAGAAGGAGGAAAATATGAATCCATCCTTCCTTCTAAGAATCAAACTTGGCACGGAGTTTCGGCGTCTGATAATAAAGGGCAGCAATAAAGGCGGGGCGGAGGGGGATGGTCCCTCAGTTAATGAGTGAAAGTTCTGGCTCTAAAAATTGACTACTTATTTTTTAGAAAAATCATAAGAAATAAATCATTTCTATATATCTTACGAATCTTTTACTGAGATTTTCTAGTCCTACTCCCGAAATATTACAGCACTGGCTGTATTTCTGCCTGCTGTCATTTCTTGATGGATACAGTACTTTTGCATCCATCTCTTGGCACAGGCCAGAGTAAAGTGTAGCTTCCACCGAAGTCCCAGTCAACATCCATGGCTGTGACAATATGGAAGTTGCTGGGGTATGGGTAGTGCTGAGTAATGATATTCAGAGCATGACTAGTGCATCTGAGTGTTATGAAAGGTGCTGCTCATAGGGTCAGTCGTGCTGCAATAGTACTTTCTGACCCAGTGAGGAAAGCAATGGCAAACTACCTCACTCCTCATCTTGCCTAGTACGCCTCATTTTGGTGCTGCCATTGGTTTTTGGGGTTTCCTTATAACCGCATAACATTTGGTGGTGCTATTTGAGGATCCAACCAGCCTCTGGGCTGATGACCTAACAGACAGAGAGGCTGTATTTAGTGTTTTGCATCCAGAAACTGTGAAATTTCTCAGTCTTATTGTGAAGCGTTAGTTGACGAACTCGTCCATAAAGACGGACTATTCAATAAATGTTAGATAAGAAGTCGCTAAGCAGACAACATAAGAAATGAGTGAAATGAAATCGCTAGACTCCGAGAAATGTCGTTGCTGAGCTCTCCCAGGCCGTTCAGTGGAAACAGGCTATGTTTCGTGCCTCCTAATTCACGCCCCGTCCTTAGGACCGGAGCAGAACGCAACATTCCGTGAGTCAACATGGCATTAACAGATAGAGACCCCCTCCAGAAATATCAAACACACAAATTTGTATAATTGTTTTCTAAGAACGGTCCTTCCCGTTGGGCTTCTCACTTATTAGGATACGTTAACGTCTTTCTCATACTTCGTGCCAGCTGGACTCACATTTCTTGGGATCGCGCTGTGAGAAATATTTTCTGTTTGCGGATGTTTACGGACAATTCGAGCTCTAACGCCTTGAGTAATAATAATAATGATACTAATAATAATACTAATACTAATACTAATAATAATAATAATAATAATAATAATAATAATAATAATAATAATAATAATAATAATTGCCGCAATGAGTTAAGATCGTGTGTAGTTTATGTGCGCCTTATTTACATCTCTAAGAAAGAACAGTACTTAATTTATGGCTTCCTACCAGTATTCATGACAAATTAATTTGTACTGAAGGTGTGTTAATGTTATCTTGACCGAGTTCGATAGCTGCAGTCGCTTAAGTGCGGCCAGTATCCAGTATCCAGTATTCGGGAGATAGTAGGTTCGAACCCCATTGTCGGCAGCCCTGAAGATGGTTTTCCATGGTTTCCCATTTTCACACCAGGCAAATGCTGGGGCTGTACCTTAATTAAGGCCACGGCCGCTTCCTTCCCACTCCTAGCCCTTTCCTGTCCCATCGTCGCCATAAGACATATCTATGTCGGTGCGACGTAAAGCAACTAGCAAAAAAAATAAAATGTTATCTTGTGAGTATATGATGGTTTGATAGTGATTTTAGACACAAATATTGTATCACGCTTGTGTCGTAAGTTGCAGGCATTTTATTTTAACGACGTTCTAAACTGTGAAAAACAAGCCAACTCCATCAAAACAAACAAGCAAACCAGTGAGCCAAAACCTGCCATCTTCTCCAACAAATCGCGATTAAATCAAACGTCACATAAAGAGACTGAAAAATAACAAGGCTCCTGGTGAAGACTCCATGATTGCGGAACTGTAGAAACATGCCCCGGAAGAAGCAATTGACATCCTACACCAAACCGTTGTAGATATATGGCAAAAAGAACAACTACCAAAGGACTGGAAGCTAGCTTTGATCCATCCTTTACACGAGAAAGGAAATAAAAGACATGTGAACAATTATTGTGGTATTTCACTTCTGTCAGTAGCCTACAAGATCCTGTCACTATCCATCCTTGAAAGACTAGAAGAGCATGTTGAACATAAACTCGGGGAATATCAAGCAGGTTTTCGGAGAGGTCGATCTAGTCCAGAACAAATACTTAACCTAAAAACCATAATAAGATACCATGTGCTGAGAGTTCGAACCTATGTATCCACATTTCTAGACTTCAGGAAAGCATACGACTCCATCGACCGTGATGGGTTGCTTAAAATGGGAAATGGAAGTCGATGAGAAACTGCTGGCGATAAGAAGGGCAACGCTAACTAATACCAAATCCAAAGTAAAATTCCAAGGATGTCTCTCTGAACCCCTTGAGATCAAGACAGGCGTTCGACAAGGAGATGGGCTGTCACCTCTTTTGTTGAACTGCGTACTTGAAGAGGTAATACAGGAGTGGTGAAAGACGTTAAAATAAAGAAACCTTTAAAAACCATTAAGATTGTGACAAAGAAAAACGGAGTGGAAATATTTTGATTATCGTTCGCTGAAGATATAGCCCTGATGACAGAAAAATTCGGGAGTGCAACAGAACAGATCAATGCGTTGAAGGAAGTAGCAGAAGAAATAGCTTTACAAATTTCCTTTCAAAAGACAGAAGTAATGTCGAACATCAAAGATGACACGGCGCAACTGAACACCAAATATGGAAATATAAACCGTGTGAATACATTTAAATACCTTGGGGAATGGATCCAGCGAAATTGACTTGACAAAGAGGCCATAGCAGCAAGAATCAAGAAAATAGAAGTCACTTTCCAAACCACTCGCAACATATACAAGAAAAAGTGCTTTTCTCTGAACACAAAAAATCGTCATTACAACGCTGTCATCAGACCAGTATCGCTGTATGCATCTGAATGCCTTATCCTGCTCGAGAAATGTTTGCTCCAGGATTTGGAGAGGAAAGAAAGAATGAAAGAAATATCCTACACACCTCACTTGTCCCATCTGCAAAAATGACATCTACATTAGAAAATCCAGACAAGAAGTATACTCTAAGATAGAGAGGATCACGGACACAGTGCATAAAGGCAGAGTTCGCTTCTACGACCATCGATGGATGATCGACTTTCGATGGACGAAATGTATCTTCAGTATATTTTGCTCAAACCAAAAACGGCAATGCCATGGTACGTTAATGTCAAAAAAGATCTTAAAGAAGTGGGCATACAAGCAGACTATGCACAAGACCGAAATTCTTCCATAGCAGCCATCAAGACTTTTGGGTCTTTTCGGAACGAAAAACGGGCCACTGGTGGGAAATGGACAGGAGAACGTCGTGTTAAACACAGTGAGTTAATGAAGAGGATGTGGGCCAACCGAAAAATGAACAAATGCCAGAATGTAAATTGAGGCTTATCGTGGTCCCTAGCTGGTTGATTAGCAAAGTTGAATGAATAATAATAATAATAATAATAATAATAATAATAATAATAATAATAATAATAATAATAATAATAATAATAATAATAAAATAGTTTTACATCTCTCTAACTACTTACGGCTTATGGAGCGCGTAAATAGCGCAGTGGTTTGCCTGCCAGCTTTCCACCCAGACAGTCGAGGTTTGAACCTTGGTCAATCTCGGAGCGTAATTTTCGCCTGAAAATTCTCGAGGAGTCAGGAAGGGCATCTTGTCTTAAACCCTAGAAAAGAGTCAAACTGAGCCTAGGTTGCTCCAGTGACTTCAGAAGTTACTGGGGCACGTTAAAGAAAGTACATTTTGGTGCCTCTGGTACGCTATAGGGAATGTCTAGAACTAAGAAGGTAGTTGTAGCCATTATGAGGCACTGTCCTGGCGTGAAAACGAGAAACACGGGAGTTTGTTAAATAAACCCAAAATAAATTACGTGAAAGAACCAACAAAGGAAACAAAGACATAAAAACCGTTCTATAACACTGGGGAGCTTTTTTTTTGGGGTGGTGTCTGGAATTTTAAAACTGATTCTTGGTGTTTTTGCAATACTGATTAGAAAACTGCTGTCCATTTTTTCTAGCTAGCGTTTTTCTAGATATAGTTAATTTTGTGATAACATATTTCCTACCAAAGTTTGTTTATTGTTTCCACATATTATACAACTGATTTTGCATAATGTTGTGTTGATATTTAAGAATGCCTGTACAAATTACATGTTTGTGAATGTTTTATTTCTTTGCAGATATACAAATGGTTTCATCACGAAGAAAATGTATCAACAGCCCTGATGTCTTTGTTACATTCGTGGGGAGTACACGTTCTCTCAGCGGTGGAGACAATTTATACCGTACTTGTGGGAAGAGTTTATTTTGCTTATCTCAAAATAAAACTGAGTCACGGGCACCATATTTCGTGTGTAAAATGTGTACACAAGAGCTGTAACAGTGGACAAATGGGCAAAGAAAGAGCATGAAATTCGGTAATCCGATGGTATTGTACCGTACCTTAGATGTCAAACCACCTAGGACGATCGCTCCATTTCCTGTCTCAAAATTCCGACTAAGCTCAAGTGGGTAGAGAGTGGGTTAGGCTGGCATAGGGTAAAATATAAGTCGAAATCCACACATACAACTAAGTATAATGACAGGAATAATGCAGCTTTGTTGAATGAGAAATACAGTTAAGGGGTAAGATGGATTTATTATCCTCAAAACGGCTCCAAAAATGTGACACGCCCATCGCAAATGAAAATGAAATTGAAATAAAACTACACAAATGAACACAAACTTGGGCACCGCCCCAATATAAATTACACTATATATATATATATATATGTGTGTGTGTGTGTGTGTGTGTGGAGACACGACACTAAGTTTGCGAGTTCGTAAGTGTGTGTAAGTGCATCGGTTAAGTGCGATGTCAAGTGGCCTAACGACCGCGATTAAGAAAGTCTACACATGAATTCATGATATACGAAAATACTAGTGAAACACTGACTATCCTATATTTATATCTGTTAATACGGTCTCAAAATCATATAATACACATTGGTACAAGATTGGCTACTATCACACCCAAAAGACACAGAATCTACTTGTGAGACGCGGTTCACAGCAAAAGATCCAGTGAGAACTGGAGAACCACAATCATCAGACAGCACACGGGCTGTATCCCCAAATTAAACAACAAGACAAGGTATATATTACCACACACAGCATAAATAAGACACTCCTGAAAATAAAACAATAACATAACATCACACAATAAAATATTGTAGGCAACGGGAAACATTGCTGTATCTTTCAGCTGCATATGATCGTGTCTCCTTCTCACGCAACGTGCTGGCCTGTCAGCTGTAAACGACAAATACGGATCAGACTTGGTTTGCTGTTTGGGGGCAGGTCTTACAGCGGAAACATACTTTCACTTTCATTGGGCTAACTGTATCTCAGCCGACTGCACTGCTCGCTCGAGAGCTCGTCATTCATCGGCCTCTATTGGGCTTCCTTTAAACACAGCGGGGAGACAAGTATCTCTCTCAAGCACACAATATTCTCACTGGTCTAGGATATCGTTCACGGCGTAGGCTTCATTCGCGTTCCAATAAAATATCTCTCCCCTTTAAATTCATGGCTCTCTCTCTGGTCTTTTATATATAAATCAGCTTTATCAAAGGTGCAACGACACGAGCCCTTCAATTCACATCCATTGGTTTGATTCCCTGTTCGCCCTTTCCGCAAACAAGCCTCCAATCCATTTCAATGACCCTGTATTAAATCAACAGCTTGCATGCAACACTGAACATCTCGTAAACACTGATAATACACATGCAGAGATAACGTCCTTACTGAAACTATCTAATCTTGAAATGAAATTTATTTCAACGCAGTAAGCGTATTGCTTGTAAGTTATTTGATGAACGCAGCTAGAAAAACCTATCACTCGTAGCACAATGAATAGTATACACTATCCAACACAAAGCACACAGAAAAAATACACCATGAACCTACTGTTCCCTTGGATCCCACCTAGCTAATTATATACAGAAAAACTAAACATGCATTCCAAACCTGTTCAAGTTTACATAAAATCTAAATTCAAAATAAGCAGATGCCAATCTGGCTGATATTTACATTTAATCAAAATATACTATTCCTCACTAGTATTATACGTATACCAAGAATCATGCGTAAAAAGACATCATTGCACTTAACTTTCAGCAGCTTACACGGCACCAACCAGCGGGTCACATCTCCGCTGCGTCACGCCTCCTTAAGCCATCATTATCACAGGATCACACGCAGATAGGTCCTGACTTCATCTAGAGGTGACATCTTCTGGGTCCCGTTCCTGTTGATATCTGCAAGATATATAGTATGTGAGTTTACTCTTCAACGCTTTGTTCGATTGAGCAGCATCGAACCAAACACAGGCTATATTTATCTTAGCCGTTGTACGAAATATATATTAGCAAATCGTACGTTTCAAGATACAGAGCATCTTATGGGTTCGACAGTAGTCATTGGCAGCGGCACAAATTCATACGGAACGCATTCGTACAGTTTATCTCACGCGTTCGCGTACCGACTGATAATAATAATAATAATAAGAAGAAGAAGCGTTGGGCGCGCTTGTTACTATCATATGCGACTGTTTGATTATCAAAGTAGACATAAACTGCGCGTAATTAATGCCATCCCGCACTTGGCGAAGGAAAGTATTTAGTTTAAGGCAAATCACGGTATCAATTGTACAAAGTTACACTGTCTGTTCCACACAAGTCCGCACAAAGGAAAAAATCACTCCTCGTACCACGTCACGTACAACTCACACCAAAATTAACGGAAGAATGGGGCAACTTTCACCTCGCGGTGAGCTTAAGTAACCAATACCAAGTTCGTTGGCTGGGGGGAATCCCCAACTGTTTGAAACTAGAGCCAATCAGCAACCTAGCCTAAATCAACGGCTCTGCATTTAAACTATTCAATAAACAAGAGCGCTCAAGTACTCAGTCTATACATACAATAGTATACATTAATTCTATCTCAGACTTCTATTTCAATCAGACCTGTGGATTAGCAGCCAATAACGGATTTAATTAATTAAATATAGAAGATCACAGCAGTGTAAAATCGAAGTTGGTCTTTCTGAAATTCTTGCTCTGGGCTTCCCTTCGTTCAACTCTGGGACGCCCCCAACTTGTCATTGGCTAGATTTGACTGGTGATGTGATGCCTCCTTACTCAAGTCTACCGGCAACGGCTTGTTTTAAAAATCTGAAGCATCTCTCGGCAAGTGGAAAAGTACTGGCGAGTCTCACCCCCTCTCATCACTCCAACTGTCTTCTGGCCTCGCCTTCAGCTCTCTGAATTTGAAATATCAGAATACTGACCACATTAAACATGATTTAATATATAATTAAGGCACCTAGGGTATGGCTCAGTATGATGTGAACATAGCAACCACACTGATAAGTGCAATTTCAGTTTATTAAATAAAAGGGTATCAATGGGAAGTACTGGAGTCAGTGGAAGTATCTTAATTTATCCTCTGCGAGGCGCCTTATAGCACACTTAGAAGAAATACCTTGTCTAAATTACTCTAGACTTCCTGAGCTTTGTGAAGCGATGGATGAATCCATTAGTTTAACAGAAGCCTATGATGGGAATCGTGATAATGGTTTCGAAGGCCCTTCTTCTCCAAAAGCTTAGAGTCAGGCTGAATTGAATGATGGCATAAAAAATCTATTACCTGAAACTAAAATCGCAGTGTATCATGACAGAGAAGATGAGTTGCTACGGTTCTTCACGAAAGAAAGTTGTGTTCTGCACAAACGTACCTAGTTTCCTGATGAAACTGGGCATACTACAATACACATCAAGTGACTGGCGGCTACTTATTGACAGTCCAAAACGCAGCCTAAAATGTGTACTTGTACATAACGGCAACAGTTACAGATCGATCCCAATTGATCACTTAACTTTTTATACGGACTATTCAAGCAAAAGCGGTCACAGTCGTAGAGAAATTACATTATTCCGAACATCAATTGGCTATTTGTGTTGATTTTCTCCTAGGACAGCAGGGTGGATTCACTAAGTATCCCTGCTTTATCTCCTTGTGGGACAGTAGATGAAAACGCAAACACTGGCTGCAAAGACAATGGTCTTTGAGAGAAATCTTGGTGGCTGGAGAAAACAAAAGTCACAAAACCTTTGGTGGACAGAGAGAAGGTCATACTGCCGCCCTTGCACCTAAAACTGGGTTTGTCGAAGTAATTTTAAGGGTCGTAATGGAGATGGTGACTGCTTTCGTTACATATGTAGAAAATTTCCAGCTGGTATATTTGATGGTCCACAAATGTGGGACCTCATTAATGACCAACATTTCAGAGATTCTATGAGCGATGTTGAATCATGTTCTTGGTTGTCATTTTGTATTGTTGGCCACAGTTTTCTTGGAAAAGCTAAGCCTACTAACTATGGTATACTCGTAAAGAATGTGCTAACCGCATTTTGTATAGGCTACTTGGATGCAATATGACCATCAAGGTTCATTACTTTCACAGTCATTTGGATCGATTCCCTCCTTGTCTTCCAGCGATAAACAAGAGGAGCGATTCCACCAATAAATTAGGACCATGGAAGAGCGGTACCGTGGACGATAGGCTAAATTTAACAACCTAATATGTGCCGAAAATACATGTTATATTAATGAAGTACTGGTACTTCTTTGTCTGTGTTGTAGGCTTAATTTAATAACGTAATATGCCATAACATGAGAATAATAGTTAATATGCAGAAACGAATATTCTTTTCAGAACCTACGACCCAAGGACCCCCCCCCCCTAAAAGGGACCAATATCCTAGACACCAGAAATCGTGTGTTCCTCATTGTAATCATAAATACTAGCGTGTGGCCGTCACTGCGGGCCACAGCAGACTCTTCGCCCTATCAAGAAATAGAGTAAACAAAATTATTTTTTCCAGCGAAAACAAGAAAATGTTTTTAACTGAATTCATATTTTATTATTAACAGATACATTGCAATTCGGATATATTCACTTTATAAAAGAAGAAAGTATTCTGAGGAAAAAAAAAAAAAAGAGGAATAAGTCCAGGCGAGACCGACCAGCAGCAAATTGGCCATATTCCTAAACATTGTTTTGTTCTGTCTATTTCGACAACTTACTGTTCACGAAACACCTTAATTTCCAATTTAATTTAACCACAAAATATTTCTGTAGAAAGGAAATTATAAATTACCAAACATAAACAAAAACCATTTGACATTATTGGCACAAAATATGTGAATAATACTTGGAGAAAGGCTAAAACAGTGACAATTTGACAAAACATTTGCCTTCATACTATTTATTTTGTCAAATATCATCTTCCTAGCCTTTTCCTCACTTTTGTAGGGGTTGGCAATTATCTGGTCAAATAAGGCAAATATAAAAGTAAAATATGTATTGATATGACCAATAAAGTAGCACCGTAGCTAAGGCGAATGCGCCGACCTCTCACCGCTGGGTTCCGTGGTTCATGTGAGATCTGTGCTGGACAAAGCGGAGGCGGGACAGGATTTTCTCCGTGTACTCCGGGTTTCCCTGCCATCTTTCATTCAAGCAATACTCTCCGATATCATTTCATTTCATCAGTCAATCATTAATCATTGCCCCAAAGAAGTGCATCAGTCTTCGGTAGCCGGCACAGTTCCTATCCTCGCCGCTAGATGGAGGCTTCATTCATTTTTTTCCTGAGGCAATAGCTGTGCTCGCGATCTAACGAGTACTTTGACATTGCGAACACTCATCGAACGCAAATTCTTATTCTTTCGTCTGCGATCAACAGCTGTTGATTGTTTCTTGAACGCGTGTTTAACGGGTGTTAATCGCTAAACGCCTGTTGAATACCTGGTAAACGCTCCTTTGTTCCTCGTCATTACTCCACAAAGATACTCGTATACTGACCTTCAACCTACGTCTACGAATATTGAGTACTCACGAAGGCTGGTTGAATCCTCAACAGCTCCACCACCAGCTGTCGAAGATGGCCTAGAAATCACTAAAGAGGTGTACTAGGAAAATGAGGAGTGAGCTAGTTTCCCGTTGCTTTCGTCACCGAACCAGAAGCTGCAATTACATATCAGCCTGAGAAGCCTGCATAGACCAACCGACCCTATGAGCAACATTTTTACACCATTCATAACGGGTAGGGAGATCTCCGAAGTTAAGCAACATTGGGCGTGGTCGAGAGTTGGATGGGTTGCCACGCGCTGTTGGTGGGAGGATAAGGGAATGGAGGAGCGGAAAGGAACTGGCCACCCTACCGTACGTAAACTCCGGCTCAGGCATACCTCTGCGGAGGTTTGGACCTGCCTTCGGCCAGAATGAACCCTTACCTTACCCATAACGGGTACTGACTGCGTAAGGAATAGAACCACTAGCATTGCTCAGATCTCAATACCTCACTTTTATACTGCCAAAGCCAAGTAAGAGATTGAGATAGGTCAATGAAGTAACAAATTCGTACTAATCCACACCAGAAGACATAGAGCACTGTAAACATTGCATCTCGCCAGCAAGGGCATTACGTCCACGATACGTATATGTCTACAATACGTCTACGAATTTTTTTATTCCTCAAAGGAAATGTGATACAATAGCAATTAACAACAACCAACACCACGGGTGTTATGTCACCTAAACATCCTTCCCGAACTGTACCTTCGAAATATCGACATTGGATAAAATATGATTGGCAGGTTTCCCGTTGTAAGAAACCAACCAACCAACCAACCAACCAACCAACCAACCAATCAAACAGGTAAGCAAGCAAAGAAATAAACAAACAGAGACACTAAATAGAATCTTAATTATTTTTGACCTAGAATACATCAATAGCTTTGGAACCGCAATTAGGCCTGTGAACGTTACAAGAACATGAACGTTTAAAAAAAAAGTCGGAATAATTTCTAGACAACAGGTACGACGATATAAAGAGGAAACAAGAATCCGGATTCGGTATGACGTCATCGGTTGATGCAACTGCGCCGCTATCTTGAGGTATTAAAAATCGCTGTGTCGCGTAGCTAACAATTAGTGTAGCTCAGGACTCCGGCGTGGTAGCTCACCATGTAAGATGCCATTTGATTTGTTGCAGTGTATTCTACAACTAGACGGCGAAGAAGGAAAGAATCAAATAGAGAAACATTGAGAAAATTGTGGTGCGAAGAAGTGCGATAAAACCCTTCTTTCGCAAAATATCGCGGCAAATGGACAATAAACGACTTCAGAATGATTGAAAACACACTCAGAAGAATTCCATAAAGTCCAAAGTCACCAATGCCGAGCGTCAATAGGTTCATTGGGAACTTCTCAAATTTACGGCGATCGAGTTCCATGAGGTGAGTTCGGTGCTACTGGAGTCCCAGCCGAGCGTATTTACTGCACCAGCGGGGGAAATAATTTGCAGCTAAATGGATGTGAATACTGATTACTGATAAAGAGGTTCTTGTGAGGCCGTCGAATCTCCCACGACCTCTCATATCACAGACTCATTGTAGATCGACGTTGTCTTCAAGATATGTCAATTTGTTCAGAATTAAGAAAAAATCACCATAACATTTCAAAACCATACCGACCAGGTTTTATTTTATTTTGACAATACCTATCACGTGGTACTTATTTTACACACAAAATTGCGGCCGTGACTCCGTGACTCCGACAGAGCCCCGTTTTTAGGCATAACTTAGGTCTGAGGCAACTGAAAACAATTCGCTTCCTATTGCGATAAACGTAAGCGACACAAAATATTGATATTCACATCACTAGACGTTACCGCAAATGAGTTCCGTCAACAGCAGCATGTGTCAGGAGGGTATAGTGCAAAGTATGGTCAGCAGACCCGAGGAAACTGTGAAGGAAAGCTGGTTTCCTACCAGGGCCGAAGACCTCAGACCCTTTAAACAACAAGCATCATCATCAGTTTCCTACCGTACAGGCTACAGGAAGAGTGAAAGGCTTGCAATGTTTAATCAAGACGAAGATATTTTTTCTAATGCTAAATGTTTACCAATACAGTGAAATAGGCAAAGGGACTGGGTAAGTTGCAGTAATATTTAGTAATATTTAGGTTTTGACGTGACAAATTATGTAAAGTCATTCTTAGGGCAACGAAATCAGGTGATCACATTCGGGGTTATAGCTCTGGAACTAGAGAGCATATCCGAGTGATTGAGGAAATTTTTGATTGTTTGATACGAGAGAAAATATGGCAGTCGGTGAGCCTCAGTTAAATACATTGAGGTGTAGCTGCCTTTAAAGTAAGTTATGATTTTGAGGTAAGTTGTATGGTTTGGTTTGAGATAAATAATTCCGGAACCAAAAAACATACTGCACTCCCTGTTGGGTACAATACGAAGATGGTTAAGAGGTCTAAAGGTAAGGCGTCTCATATTCACATTCATTCCCCACCCCCCAACCAAAAACAGCAATGGAATGGAGGGGCCAAAAATTTGAAATATGAAAACATTTTTGAACCATCGGCGATTACTTTTTACAATTTGCTTTACGTCGCAATAACAGAGATAGGTCTTATGGCGACGATGGGAGAGGAATGTGCTTGGAGTGGTAGGGAAACGACCATACAATTGCCTGGTGTGAAAATGGGAAACCACGATAAACCATCTTCAGGGCTGCGGACAGTGGGGATCGAACCCACTATCTGCGAATGCAAGCTGATAGCTATGTGACCCAAACCGCGCAGCCACTTGCTCTGTAAATCGGCGATGAGACTATCGAAATATTAATTCAGACCCCTCAAATGGGGTAACGTTTGAAAGTTCTCTCTGAGCCCGAGTGATGGAACCACAACGTTGCAAAATTATATGGGTTCGAATGTGTAAGAATTTCTTAATTTTCTTCATATTGACAATGCAAATTCCGACGCATGTAGTGTGTATTAATGGATATAGAATCTTCGCCCGATATAACGGTACCGTTAGGACAAAAGTTATACGGTGTGTAAAATTTGAAAATTGCCAAATGTTTTGAAACATATGCTCGGGCTAATCAATTAGCCACATCCTGTGAGAGGGGACGGTGGAATACACCTACGGTATCCCCTGTCTGTCCTAATGTGTGAAGGGTTATTCTGCCCCAAGGCAGGTCCGAACCTCCGCAGAGGTGTTCCTGAGCCGGAGTTTACGTGCGGTAGGGTGGCCAGTTCCTTTCCGCTCCTCCATTCCCTTACCCCCCACCAACAGCGCGTGGTAACCCACCCAACTCCTGACCACGCCCAATGTTGCTTAACTTCGGAGATCTCACGGGATCCGGTGTTTCAACACGGCTACGGCCGTTGGCTGCCTGTCCTAAGAGTCGACTTAAATGGGTTCCAGGGGTGTGAATTGGGAGTGTGGATTGGCGATCACGGGGCCCTTAACTGAATCCTGGCATTGTGTTCACTTACCTGTGTCAGGCTCCCCATCTTTTATTTATCCCATCCGACCTCTCTCGGTCAACTCTTGTTCTCTTCCCAACCCGACGATGTTAGGTACGCCTAGGGAGATTTTTATTCTCACGCCCTTCGTGGCTCTTGTCTTTCTTTGGCCGATGTCTTCATTTTCAAAGTTTCAGACCCCGTCCGTTCCTTCTTTCTGATCACTGCCAAGTTGCACTTCCTCTTAAAACTATAACCACCACCATATAATTAGCCATCCTTGTCGCTAGGTGACCATCCAGATAAGTCGATTTGCAGTAAGTAATATTGAAATATATGTAAGTAATAATAATAAATAAAAATATCTGAATAAATAAAATTACTCAAAAACATATAAAATAATTAAAACAAATTAAATAAAAATAATTAACCGAAATGTCCGTAGTACGGGCGCCGGTATTCACCAGAATGGATCCCTCGAATTTTGATAGAGCATGATAATAATTCCTTCTCTCCCAGGGCGTGTACATAAAAGCTGCGTACTGGTACATCTGCTTCAGGCCTTACCTAACCTTCTGAAAGCGACTAAATAGGTAGGAACTGCACCTAGGTTCATTAATAACTCCACTGATTCTAAAATAATTAACTATATGCTCAATACAATCCGTGCATGAGCACCTCATCAACACACCAAAATATACATATAATGCACACACAAAATATTGCTGAAAGACTCCATATTTACAACAACAATGAAAGCAGTGGGAAAACGAAAGCGAGGACTAAGCCACCATTTGCAGTTAGTCCGTGGAACAATGCACATACATTGTAACCGTCCAGGCTTCTCCAGCCCTACTAATTTAATATAACATCATTTTACGCGATATCATTTGATATCAAGTTTATCCGCCATCGGCAATTATTTGTAATAACATATTTATTCAACGTCAATCATTTGTAATCAAGGCTTTTTGGAATCATATTGTATATATGATAACATCAATTTATTATTTAAATTATTATATTATGTAGGATAAGAATTCATTATGTTGTAAATACGGTCAATATGTTGAGACATAGTTGTTTTCATTTCATCTCATATTTGTGTATACGGAGGGTTATTCTTGAAGCTTGGGATTTTGCGCGAGTCATGGGTTTATTTTATGACTAAGGCTAGTAAACAGCGACCCGTGCGCGAGGCTTGCAAACTGGTCAGCTATATCATCGCCACGCCTTCTGGACTTGTCGAGGAACAAGAGAAGGGGAGTTGATGCTTCGATCTATCGAATCAGATACTTCGTTGTATATGAGTTTTGAGATTGAACTGTTACCAAGAGTGGGGGTGATCCCGGATATATACTGATTCTCAACACGAGAAAGGGACCTGACAACCTTACAACCTACCTACGGGTACTCCATCACTACTACTTCTACTGTGAACATCTACTTTGAACGACGTGATTTGATTTTTGAAACAGTGTGTGGTCGCTCCGCGACAGAGTTATTTTTGTACATTGTATTATTGCTTCGATACAGTACTTAGGTGCGGTTATGTCATCGGATCTACGTGAAACGAAACAAGCTTACGGCTTGTGTTATTTTCAGTAAATATTGTGGACGAAGAACTATGTTTAGTTCAAGTCTACGTAATTCTGGTACAAGTCTGTACCGTATAAATAGTATAGCTCAGTTGGATTGAGATTTCTACTAATATGGAAAAATTCATATCTCTGAATTTTCTCTCCTTACGATCAAAGCTGATCAGTTTTTACAAGTATAGGGCCAATGTCTAATTTAAAGACTAGGCGTGTAGGGAGTGTTAGTCCAGATAGCCCGTACCATATCAGAGAAGGAAGGAAGGATGTCCATGGAGCAAATTCTACATCGAGAAGGAGAGAACGAGTAACCACGGAAACCAGATGACGTCAACGAAAGCTGCAATTAGTGAGCTTCAATTAGATAAAGCAAGCAATAAGTAAATTCAGTAAATTAAATTCTAAATTCCTCCACCCTTTAAGGAAACCTTTCCGATCCATCTCATTTTTTTGTATAATAAATTCATTTGTATTTTATATTGCGTTAATTTTCTTTCTTAAGCGATACTTCATGGTTAATTATTTAAAATCCTACCCCTGTGATTTAAGTATAAGTCTCTATGCTAATAAATATAAATTTTGGTTTACAGTGTTATTTAAAACTGTAACCATGGCGCCCAAACATTACATAGAGAAATGGGGAACCATGGAATGTTAATTGTTTCTATTTGCGTGGCAATTTGCGGGCAAGCCACAAATAGTTTATTTAATATTCATGTGTCCCAAGATAATAACTTTCATCTCCTCAAGTCTGTTGACGAGAGGGAACAGTTACAACATGTACTCGTAGATAAGTACCCCTCACTGTCTCCGTTTATCAACACGACCTGTAGATTCTCATAATTGGCACTCATTATATCACACAGATACTGTACCTGATAATACTGTGCTCACTGCCTCTAACACTTGTTTTAAAGATACATTCACTTGAGCAACACACGCTTGTCGTTCCTGAAAATAAATTATGTAACGTCTGAGATGGCTTTCACCAACATATAACACCAAGCCGCCACAAGTGATACAATACCCAGTGCCTAAGCACTACACAGTTTGTAGGTCAGCCACGTTCCACATTAATAACACTACGTTCTACAAACGTTTGAAGTCCAGTCCAGTGTGTTTAGAAGTTCATTCCCGTGTTGTATCGTGTCTCTCGCCGAAGTTTAAACACATGCCTATATAGACGTCAGCCACCCCCTTCCTCTCACAAGATACGTCGAGATTGATCCTGGCCAGCCAATCACGAATAGATACTCTTGTTAAGATCACGCCCTGAATCTCTTCCGTGTCACATGAAAATAACAGCATCAACAGACTCTGGGGTGTTTCATATGATTCATCGGAGATTTCCGAGTACAACATCAATGGACTCTAGTTAGTTCCAAATGACTCATGCAAAGTTTCCAAGTTAAGACAGCAATGATTTTCCCAGCCGTTGTAAAAAACAAATTACGCATACCACATATGTAGACCTTCAAGCTTACAATATTAAGAATAAACGTACAAATGAAATAATAATAATAATAATAATAATAATAATAATAATAATAATAATAATAAGTCGAATACTGACAATAATATATATCGCTTCTAAATACAGTGCGAGGGTGAGATGTATGTACTATCACAATATCAGTAACATAACAGCCGTAAGTAAGAAATCTGTTAATCGGTTTTTATTTGTAACTTAAAATCTCTTCAGTCTGTCAAGCACACAAGTTCAAGATATAATATGAATGACCTTGTTGTAATACCACGTATCTGACAATGCACTTCGATCCATTATTTTCCTTAAGGCTGGCGATGCCTCCCAGCCACATATGGAACAGAACAATGTTAGTTGTGTTCATTTTCCTATGCGCATGTGTAAAGGAAAATGAACCTATAGGAGTGTGTAAATACGTCGTGCAAGCATGCATTCCTACAATAAGTTTCATTTTCCTTTACACATCAGGATAGGAAAATGAACACAAAGAAAATTATTCTGATGGACTGCATATCAATATGTGGTTGGGAAGCGTGACCAGTCTGAAGGAAAGAAATCGACAGGAAGAGCATTGCCAGATACGTGGTATTAGAACTAGGCCATCAATATATAAAACTATGACTTACCTGTAACAAACAATAGTGTGTATTTGACAGATTGAAAGCTGTTAAATAACATTTTAAAAAGGCGATACTAGAAAGTATTGCTTCCTTCTTAAAGGGGGCTCATACACCGTTTAATAAAAAAATTATCGATTTTTTGTTTGTGGTCTCATCTGAAAGACATTTTCTTTCTGAACATATATATGAAGTTTTATTAAAAAATATTCATATTTCGCTGAGTTATCGCAGTTTTAATAATACTATGTGCTGTTCTGTCAGCTGAGTGGGCGTGGCATGACAAGCAGATTTATTTTTCAGTAATTTTTTCAGTGCATCCTTTTAATCTTATTGGACTAACAATGGCTGCTTAATTCTGGTAACCACGGAGATGTTCTTTTAACCATGGAATAGAGGGTTGCTTTGTTAATTACTCCTTGGCGACTGGGTATTTTTTGTTTTGATTTGCCACTGGTGTTCTGTGATTTACCATCACATAGTGCTAAGTTGATTTGATTTTTACTGTCTGTGCGATATTGGTGAATTGTGAATAAGGAAGGGGGCGTAGCTCGTTGTAAAAGAAGAACTTTTCGCGGTAATAGGTATTCAAAACGTCAGGGTGATGAAAATTCTCCCAACAGTTATGAAACATATAAAAGTGCATCTGCTAGGAGTGCACGGGGTCAGCTTGACTGTGAAAGGGCGAGGTCAGCAGAAAAGCGTCTTTGTGAGTCCACTAAGGAGGCAAGCAGGACAAGGAGAAGGCTAAGACTCAAACAGCTCAACAAAAACATCGAGAAGGAAGGCGCAACTTACTCTGCTGGAGCATTTTAATGAAGTATGAAAGCAGGTTTTTTTGCTTTACTTTTAAAGCTGATTCCCCGAAAGTTGCTAATTTGGTTACAAAAGACATGATAACTGTCACAATTACCGCTCAAATTTCATGAAACTTTGCAAGTACATTACCTTATACAGATTCTAGAGGACATACTAAGATAATTACAAACAATCCGAAAATCAATGAAATATTGATAGATGTATGAAGGAAAAATCAGAATTTTTACCTCACTGAAACTTAAAAATATGCAGAAATTTTAGTAATAGTCCCACACCATTCATACTAGTTTATCCCTGGCTACATGTCGTTTGCTACTCAGAAAACAAAATTAAAATTAATATCATGAGTAGTTTTGCTGAAATCGTGTTTTTTGTGAGATGTTATCATAAAATATTGGATAATTATTTCTTCGTAAATATTTTCATCATACTACCAAAAAATTTAGTTTATGGACAGTAAACGCAATTAGAAGGTCTCCTTTGTTGGTTTACAAAATTTCATGCAGTTACATTGTAAAACAACCTAGATAGAGAGTTTTGAATCGTAACAATACAGAGATGGCTATGAGCGGTTTTTACTTATTTCAGTTTATTCTGTGGAGTGACAATTGCCAACTACGATGCCACATTCATTTCTTACTCTAGTTACCATCGGTCGCTTGTAAGCAAAATTGTATTGAATTGATTATGTAACATATTTTTCATTTCACCCAAGACTTGCGTAGGGTGAATTTATCACGATAAGCCAACATTGCAATTACGGACCTGTCCCCACTCAAAAAATTTTCTTCACTGAAAATATATTTCATTTTAAAACGTGAGGTCTCCGATGATCTGTAGGCCTACTGCTCGAATCGTGTTTCTCGCGACACATACGTAAAATCTAATACAGAAGAAAGGTAGCAAATTATTGTTTTGTTTGCTTAGTTAATAACATCTCCAAAAAGAGATTTTTGAAATCATTGTAAATTGGTCTATTTGATTAAATGTATTATCATACACCGTATTAAGAGCAAAATATGCTGACATCGTCATATCTTATCCTACTGTAGGTTGGCGGCACTGATATATACAGCGAACAAATGTGAGACCGTGCTCCTGTGTGAATATTTATACATTTATTATAGAGGAGACAGTGCAATTTGAATGATTCTTATTTTTTATTTTGTTAAACAGTATCTGGGACTATTAATATATGTCTCCTATCTGGGAGCGAAATCATTTATCTGTAATGCAAGTCTTCAGGTCTCCTTTTTTTATTGGTTGTAATAACACGGAAAAACTCGGAAAGGTAACCAAACCGGTATTAAGAGATTGTTAGCTGGCTGTTATAAAGCAGGAGTTTTATACCCTCTGAATTAGGACTTGAATGTTACAATGGCATGACCGGTCCCATCACAAAATACAGCTTCTCCACAATGCCATGACTAGAGGACCCGGCTGGAAAGAGGCAGACACATATAAAAAAATGAGTGCTTGTATCATAAGAATCTGAGTTCAAAGTTCCATTCATTCACTCGAGAAAATAAACTTCTGCAGCTACGTTGAAGAACAACATGAAAATGCAGGTGGTTTCTAAGAGAAGTACAATAGCTACATCGCCTAGCTACATACCTTGTACTGCTCCTTTCTACCTGTAGTGAGTAGTGTTTTCACACAATAAATTCAAGATCATACGTTTGATGCCATTCAGGGTCAATTGAACTTTGAAAATGGGAGGATCTATGTCGCTTATAAAACCAAGCAAGCAAAGCAAAGTCATTTCAACACAGGCCCTTGGAGAAGTGCAAGTTAAAGTCTTCCACCATTCGTAACCTCGACATTAAGTGAGTGTGGTTAGCTCTATGCTTGGACACGTTTCTCCAACGAAATCACGTGGTACTCCTTTCAGGTGCAGGCTGAGTGAACCTCAGCGTCATGTGCCACTCCAGAAGTGGAAATCTCGTTTCTGCTTATATCACCAAAAGAAGGTCTATACCGAGCAAAATTCGAGCTTAAAACATTTAAATTTGTCTATATATAAAACTTTCGGTTTAGCCACAAGGGAGTGCCATAATAGCGTTAATTACGGTGATGTGGTTTAGTAGAGTGAACGAAACGCCGAAATTGATATGTGAATGACTCCTATGACATCAAATAAATAGATAAAATTGATGGTCGAGTCCATAAGACACTACAGTATAACAGTGGTCTTATTGAAACAGTTATTGTTAGCAAACATCGCAATAATATGGTGAATTCTTGACGACGCTGTGAAAGGCACAAATCCAGCATTTGCCAGATGTGAAATAGGAAATCTTTGCGTAGAGTTTCGAACGATTATTATTATTATTATTATTATTATTATTATTATTATTATTATTATTATTATTATTATTATTATTATTATTATTCGTTTAGGCCTACGATGGACCACGTGGTTCTTAACTCTGGTGAGCCCTTTTCTTCCTCTTAGCCCAGTGTTCCTTCATTCTAGCGCTATGGATGTCTTTTCTTTCTTGAGTCCATTTCATTCCAACTCCTGGACGCAGTGATTTAGTTGTTAGTGATTGGAGAGAGTCAGATGTCTTGACTAACTTTCTGAATTTATCTCGGTTGTAAATGTCAACGTGATCAATGTTTAGGTATTGTAGGTCTTTCCGCACTAAATTCGTCCATTTGGCATTTGTTGCTTTCCCTCTAGATACAGTGTTGAAGATTCTTGAAGTGAGTCTCTGGCTGTCCATCCTGACTACGTGACCATAGAAGATTAGTCTTCTCTTCCTCATAGCTGTTGTAATGCTCTCTATTTTACTGTACAGTTCCTTGTTGTGCCTGATTCTGTAGCCATCTCCTTCTTTAATGGGACCCATAATCCTTCTGAGGATTATTATTATTATTATTATTATTATTATTATTATTATTATTATTATTATTATTATTATTATTATTATTGACAAGTCCGTGGTGAATGTGTGTAACCTGCCTCTTTCTTACCTGGAGTCCCCAGGTTTGATTCCAGACCAGTCTAAGGATTGTAATTCTGGACTGAAGGCTGGAACGGGGCTCACTCATTCTCATGAAACTACCTGAGGAGCTGCATAATACGAGAAGTTGTGAATCTGGTCACGAAAGCCAATCAAGACGGCTGATGTTAACATCACGCTGACCACGTGTCAATTCTATATCTGTAGATCGTCTCGCAGGATAGCAGTCGTCTTGATCGCCAAGGCTTTTTAATCGTGTATTTGCATCAAAGATTTGCTTGTTGTTTCTGAGCTTATGTTGATGGGTTAGATTTACTAACACTTTAAAAAAATCCTTCGGGACAAAAGTTCGACACCTCAGCGTCTCCAAAAGCCGCGAAACTAATTCGTGGGATGTGCTATGTAAACGTTATACTAGTTGGGGCACGACGAGATGATATATAACAGGAACTACAGAATAAACTAACTATTCCAGCAAACGCCTGTACATTATACACAACAATATTTACGGTTTGCGGTCACGTCACCCACTTTTCTTTTCCAGGACAGTAAATCATTTTTAAGTTGTAAAAATATCTACCTATAATACTCGTAGACCCTAATTTTCTTCCTTTTTTCCTAGGGGCTTTACGTCGCACCGATACAGATAGGTCTTATGGCGACGATGGGATAGGAAAGGCCTAGGAGTTGGAAGGAAGCGGCCGTGGCCTTAATTAACGTACAGCCCCAGCATTTTTCTGGTGTGAAAATGGGAAACCACGGAAAACCATCTCAGGGCTGCCGACAGTGGGATTCGAACCCAATATCTCCCGGATGCAAGCTCATAGCCGAACGCCTCTACCCGCACGGCCAAGTCGCCCGGGTTTTTTTTCTTCCAAGCTCTAACTCCCTCAGAGGCTACAGCAGCCTTGATTAATCCATATGGTTATGTCGGTATTTAAAGGATGTAAAGGAGAGGGCGTATAAGTCACTGGTAAGACCCCAGCTAGGATCCGCACTAGGATTACTTGATTCGAGAACTGGAAAATTTTCAAAGGAAAACAGTGTGATTTGCTCTGGGTGATTTCCTAAAAGAGGGGTGTTACGAAAATTTTGCAAAATTCGGACTGGGAAAACTAGAGAATTAAGAAACGAGCCGCTCGAATGACCGGTATGCTCCGAGCTCTCTGTGAAGAGATGGCGTGGAATGACACTGGTAGACGAATAAGCTTGAATGAATTATTTTTAAGTACCGTAGAAAAGATTATGATGGAATTCAGGAGGGCAAATTGTGGCTAATATTCGCATATTAGGGATTGGTATAATTTACCGAGGGAGATCTTCGATAAATTTTCAACTTCTTTGAAATTAAAAAGTTTCTAGGTAAACAACTGTTAAGTATCTATCTCCTGGACGACAGCCCAAAATGAAGATAAGAGGTGATTGATTGATTGATTGATTGATTGATTGATTGATTGATTGATTGATTGATTGATTGATTGATTGATTGATTGATTGATTGATTGATTGATTGATTGATTACCGGGCTGAGTGGTTCAGATGGTTAGGACGCTGGCCTTCTGACCCCACCTTGGCAGATTCGTTTCCGGCTTTGCCCGGTGATATCTAAAGATGCTCATATACGCCAGCCTCGTGTCGATAGATGTACTGGCACGTAAAAGATTTCTTGCGGCACTAAATTCTGGCAACCCTTCGCCTCCGAAAACCTTAAAAATAGTTAGTGGGACTTAAAGCACATAACATTATTATTATGATTTATTTATTTGTGATTGATTGATTGATTGATTCATTCATTCATTCATTGCCTGCCTGCGTAGCGTAACGGTTAGTGTTATTTGTTGCCACTCTCGGGGGCCCGGGTTCGATTCCCGATACTACCAGAAATGAAAGAATATCAGGAGGACTGGTATGTGGTTGAAATGGTACATGCAGCTCACCTCCATTAAGGGTGTGCCTGAAAAGAACTGCACCACCTCGGGATGAGGATACGAGTTTAGTTTTTCTTTATTGATTGATTGGATTTTTGATGGACTGTGTGATTTTGAAAATGTTGTCGAGATTTCAGAATGCCCACGTGATTGGACGAAACATGATGCGTGACATTCACTGTTCACGCCTTAACGTTTCGTTCGTTACATCCAAACAGCATGCTTTACACAGCTTGAATTTTAAACTTATTTTCTTCTTTCTTTCTTTCTTTCTTTCTTTCTTTCTTTCTTTCTTTCCTCCTTAATCTGTTTACCCTCCAGGGTTGTTCTTTCCTTCGGACTCTGCGAGGGATCCCACCTCTACCGCCACAAGGGCAGTGTCCTGGAGCGTGAGACATTGGGTCCGGGGATACAACTGGGAAGGATGACCAGTACCTCGCCCAGGCGGCCTCACCTGCTATGCTGAACAGGGGCCTTGTGGGGGATGGGACGATTGGAGGGGATAGACAAGGAAGAGGGAATAAGGCGGCCGTGGCCTTAAGTTAGGTACCATCCCGGCATTTGCCTGGAGGAGAAGTGGGAAACCACGGAAAACCACTTTGAGGATAGCAGAAGAGGGATTCGAACCCCCCTCTACTTAGTTGACCTCCCGAGGCTGAGTAGACCCCGTTCCAGCCCTCGTAACACTCTTCAAATTTCGTGGCAGAGGCGGGAATCGAACCCGGGCCTCCGAGGGTGGCAGATAATCACACTAACCACTACACCACAGAGGTGGACACATCCAAAATTTTGAATCATATTTACGTTCGATGTGTTCCTTGAGAGCTTGTTGAACTGCTTGAAAAAGCTGGCAACAGATATATAATTTCAAAATAAAAGGAACTTAAGTGGCGAGGTCAGGGAATCAAGCCAGTAAAGCATACAAAGGAGAGATTGAAGCTAACGCGAACGAGATGAAAGCAAATAACACATGTTTATTAGCGCCATTTTACAAACAAGAACCTAGGCAAGAGAAGCCGACCCGAACATATAAAACAGCTTCATTTATCACCAACCCGTTATGGGAGAACACTAGAAATTGTACGTTATGAGGGTCTGCTCTGCGTCCAATTACATGGCGATTCATCAAACGGGTGTTTCCTCTCAACCGATCTCCGAGAGCAGCTGCTTGGCAATTTACTACTATTGGAAAGAAAACTATTTGCCATTACTTAGAGCACAATGAGCCGACATTCAATAATATTCTAGTGCATAATATATTTGATTGAAAAAAAGACTACTCAGTGATCATCAATTTTTTGAATCACTGTACACTTGTTAAGCGGAAACAAACATCTCAACATGAGCCTCGCATGACGTGTTCTTTAAGTGGTGTCTGTCTGTTAGGTCATCAGCCCAGAGGCTGGTTGGATCCTCAAATAACACCACCAAAGGTTATGCGGTAATAAGCAAACCCCAAAAACCAATGGTAGCACCAAAATGAGGCGTACTAGGCATTGCTTTCCTCACTGGGTCAGAAAGTACTATTGCAGCACGACTGACCCTATGAGCAGCACCTTTCATAACACTCAGATGCACAAGTCATGGTCTGAATGTTATTACTCAGCACTACCCATACTCCAGCAACTTCCATATTGTCACAGCCATGGATGTTGACTGGGACTTCGGTGGAAACTACACTTTACTCTGGCCTGTGCCAAGAGATGGATGCAAAAGTACTGTATCCATCAAGAAATTACAGCAGGCAGCTTTAAGTGGTAGAAAGCTAGAAACCGAGCTCGATAGCTGCAGTAGCTTAAGTGCGGCCAGTATCCAGTAATCGGGAGATAGTGGGTTCGAGCCCCACTGTCGGGAGCCCTGAAGATGGTTTTCCGTGGTTTCCCATATTTACACCAGGCAAATGCCGGGGCTGTACCTTAATTAAGGCCACGGCAGCTTCCTTCCGCTTCCTGGGCATTCCCTATAGTAGTAGACCACACATCTCGTGGGATAAGAGGGTCGAGACCCAATCCCGTGAGCAATTTTAGCCCTTCGGCCTTTGGGGCCTTGAGTGCAACTTTCGATAAGGTTTCTAACTAGACTGCATAGGTGTTATGGAGGTGGTACTTTTAAGAACGGAATCGCACTGGTCAGGATGTGACCTGCACCCCGGAGGGTGGATTTAACCCCATCGTCGCCATAAGACAAATGTGTGTCGGTGCGACGTAAAGAAAAGAAAAAGGAGAAAGAATTTTATACCACTGAAATGAGATCTTCACACTGTGATGTTTTTTGCCAATCATTATTAATAATAATAATAATAATAATAATATAATAATAATAATAATAATAAAGCAAATTTCGTGCAGTGCTTTTAAGGCAGATCATTTGAGAATGGTGGGCGGCATCTGCCGTGTATGGGAAACTGCATGTTATTGTGGTGGAGGATAGTTATGTGTGGTGTGTGAGTTGTAGAGATATTGGGGACAGCACAGACACTCAGTCCCTGAGCCTTGTGAATGAACCATTTAAGGTTAAGCTAGGAATGGAAACCGGGGCTCGCTGACCATTCAGCGTAAGAGCCATTCATGTTGTTGATGATGATGATGATGATAATAATAATAATAATAATAATAATAATAATAATAATAATAATAATAATAATAGATCATAGCTACTCCCGAGGGGCATCTATACTCCTTTGGAGATGTGGAAGCAAAGACTTCTACATCTTTCAATCAACATCGCGGCCCTCCCAGGTTCGATTTCTTGTCCGAACCGAAGACCTTACGTGTTAGGCCCCTTTACACAACAGGCATCAACAACAATAGTATTTCTAGTCGGGTCAGGGATTTTAATCGTTTTGATTATTTCTGTGACTCAGTCTATGTTTGTCTTATTGCATGTCTATTCACTGCACCCACAACACACTACACTGACAACCGCCACTCAAACACACAACAGAGAATGCACATTCCCCCCGCAAAATGTTGGCGCCAGGAAGGACATCCGGCCGTAAACCAGTGCCAAGTCAAACTCTCCTACAAAGTTCGCACCCGCGACCCCATCCAGAGTCCACCCAACTTTAACTGCCGTTTAGCAAAGACCATGGCTAAATTGTTAGCGTGCTGGCCTTTGTTCACAGGGGTCGCGGGTTCGAACATCAGCGGAGTAGACCATTGTGTCTGACGGCGGTGAATATCATTAGATATGTTCATTTTGTCTAATGGCTGCGAATATCAGTAGAGGGTTCTATTATCATTGATTGCTCCGAATACCAGTATTGGTGATATTTTTCATTCATGGCTGCGAATATATGTAGTGGTATATAATGTCTATAATATCTGCGGTTTTATCGTTACTTTAGCCCTAGTGACAAGACTTTCACACCCGCTGAACGACTGTCATTTGTTTACACGCTCGCAGCCTTCTCGGGAAGGATGTTGTCAAGCGGTGCTCAGTGCTGCCAACCTATGTACTTAGGAACTAATGAGTGAGTGGTGCTTCGATAGCTGCTGGTGGTGATCATTGTTACACGGTTGGTGAGGACTTGTTCTTGCTGTGCGTACGGTTAGGATAGGACCTGGACAAGACCAGTGATATAGGGACAAGCAAAGGGGGTCTGGGGGCGTAAGCCCCGAGGTTAAACCCCACAGGTCAGAATCCACGAAGCGGCCCTAGGCCTCTAGTTTCGTGTGGAAACACGATTGGTCTGGACTTGTTCTTGCCGAGCGGACGGTTCAGATAGGACCTGGACAAGACCATTGGTCTGAATTGGTTCTTGCTGTGCGGACAGTTAGGATAGGATCTGGGCAATACCTGTGATGTAGGAACAAGCAAAGAAGGTCTGGGGGCATAAGCCCCCAGGTTAGAAGTCGCGAAGCGGCCCTATGCCTCTAGTTTCGTGTGGAAACACGATTAGTATGGACTGGTTCTTGCCGTGCGAACGATTAAGATAGCATCTGGACAAGACCTATGATATAGGGACGAGCGAAGCGGGGGTTAGAGTTAGGTTATATTTCGTTGCGCTTTTATAGTGCATGGGTTGGAAACGAATTATGATTAACATTGTTGACGGGAATGAGATCACGTGCCACTTTACGTTGGCCAATTGGAATGCAAGTAACTACTCCAGAATTGAAAATGGCTTGTAATACTCTTCATTAGGTTATAAAAGTAAATGCAGTTTTTGGGGCGAGATTGTGGGTTCCTGGACATCACAATGTACACATCTCTCCTCTGAGACGCATTCCAAGTAAGGTTCGAGTCATTTCCACTTATAACATTAGAAATATCTTGTCTCTAGGGCTGGAGTTTTACTGCGATTTTCAGTAGAGTTGTTCATTGTTTCTAATGGCTGCGAATATCAGCAGAGTTGTTGACTGTCTGTGATATCTGTAAAGTTTATCATTAATCTGAAGGCAGCGAATATCAGTAGATGTGCTCATTGTCATTGATGACTGTGAATATCAGTAGAGGTGTTATTTGTCATTCATTGCTGTGAATATCAGTGGAGATAATCATAGTGACAGATGGATCTTGTATCAGTAGAGATGTTCATTGGGATTGTTGCCTGTGAATATCAGTAGAGGTGTTCATTGTCTCTGTTAATTGTGAGTATCAGTAGAGGTCTCCGAAGCCTGTGAATATCTGTAAAGGTGTTCATTGTCTGATAATAGCGAATATCAGTAGTGTTATTCAATGTGGCCGATGGTGGCGAATATCAGTAGAAGTTTTAATTTTCGTTCATAGCTGCGAATGTCAATAGAGGTGTTATTTTCATTTATTACTGAGAAACTCAGTAGAGGTTTTCACTGTCTCTGATGGCTGCGAATATCAGTAGAGCTGTTCAATATCACTGATGACTGCAATTATCAGTAGATTTGTTCATCTTCATTGACGGTTGTAGGGCTGTTCACTGTCTCTGATATCTGTGAATACTTGTAGAGATATTGCTTCTGATGTCTTCTAGTATCGGTAAAACTGTTCATGGTCATTTATGGCTATGTATATCAGTAGAGTTGTACATTGTGTCTGATGGCTACGAATAGCGGTAGAGAATTTCCTTGTCTATGATATCTGCGAATATATGCATAGGTGTTCATTGTCTAGGATGGCTACGAAAGTCAGTAGATGTTTTCATTGTCTATGATGGCTGCGAATATCAGTAGAGGTGTTATTGCCATTGATGATTCTGGCTCAGTCCGGTGGTATTTGAAGGTGCTCAAATACCCCAGCCTCATGTCGGTAGATTTACTGGCACGGAAAAGAACTCCTGTGGGACAAAATTCTGGCACCTCGGCGTCTCCGAAAACCGTAAAAGTGGTTAGTGGGACGTAAAGTAAATAACATTATTATTATTGTTATTGATGACTGCTGTAGTGTATATTTTTATTGTTTTGGATTGTTATCTTATTTCATAATTTGGTAACAAAATTATCTTGGGGCAGAAAAGAGGACACATTATTATCGATTCTAGCACTTTCAAGGTAGCGAGCAGAGTGATAAAAAGTAGTGCTAGAGTTGCCAGAGGTTATCCGTAGTAAGTACACACAAAAAAATGCGGAGGAGAGGAAGGAAAGGGAAAACACTGCAAGACAGAGTAGGCACACTTTCCTGAAGAACCAACAATATTAAGAAATATATTTTTCTTTTGAAAGATAACATGTTAATAGAACAAGCTTACTATGGGAATTAAAAAAAAAAATCTTTACAAGATCTCTTCATTTTACAGCACGAATTATAATGTTATTGAAAAGGATCTAGAAAAAACATGACTAGAATTTGGGAGGAATCAAGTTCGTAGAATTGTCCCCATTAAGTTACCGACGCAACATTACCACATCAAGAAAAACACTTACTGAAAGGTCTTGAACTTTTGTACAATAAAGGCCACAATAAAAATGACACCATACGGGTGTTTCTAGAACTTTCTTGAACCACAAACAAGAAAGAAAGAGAACTATTGAGGTCAGGCGAAAAGAGAAAGATGGGATGGGGAGGGAAGAAAGGGGAAAAGTCTGACTGCTTAGTTAGAAAAAGTTTTTTACACCAATACGAGGTGAATTAAGTTCCCTTAGACACTCGTAACTAACATCAAAGTTCTTGTCCACACGTTGAGTTTATAAACCACAAGTCCATAGTAACTTGTAAAGAAGCAAAGAGGATTGTAAGTTCTCGTATAGAAAGTGAATATTTACTAGGCCATTCCACAACCGTATGGTTATTAATGCGAATGGTGCCTGAAGGGCAAAACAGGAATGAAAAAGTTCCAGTATGTATTTTAGACGACACTTAGTTAGCTTTTTCTAGATCACCTTTTACAATAACTTTATAATTCTTGCTAAAAAAGAGATCTTTTAAATATTTTTTTAAAAATTCCCGTTGTAAGCTTGTTCTATTAATTTGTTATTGTAATCTTGCTATTAAATCTATAATAACTGATAATGAAGAAAGGAAGTGAGGAACCACTGAAATATATAAATAATTCATTTGAGATTTGTTGAGATTTATCTTCAGGGTCGTTGCCTTGTGACAAGGAGATCTGAATCACTTGACATCTGGAAAATAATAGTGGAAAAGTAGTCCATTTGGTCATTTCTCCCACCCATGGAATTTAAACAAAATATACCTAATAAAATGTACTCTTTCTATTGAGCGTCATGAATTAAAAAGCATTCACCTTGAAATTTGAGCTTAGCTCGTCATGATACACCATTGAACATATATTATAAAATAAACAGAATATTAATATAAATAATTAATGTCTTTTAATTATGAAGCAACTCTCTCTATATATATCTCTCAATAATTAGTACTCAGTTTATTCCGGAACGCAAAAAATTCACGCGCAGTCATGACTACTTTTACGAGAATGGACTCCATTTCACTGATGGCGTTGATATTGTTTGAAAAGGCCCAACACGTTACCTTATGTAAACTCTCCGTAGAATTATATATGGCTAACATTCATAACCATAGAATGTTGTTACAACCCAGCACCTCTCTCCCCAGTTCCGTCAACAGCAGATCTCGAATTCCCAATATGGCATGGGACATCTTCCGACAACCCATACAAAACACCTCTGATTCCACTCCAAAAGAAAGCAAGTATCACATCTGCTCACTACAAGCTCCAACTCGAGAATAATCTGACACGTGTCGGCTCCACGCGAGTCCAAGCCCACGCAACTGCATTCAAAATGGCACAGTTCCGGGAATTTTTCACCTCAGCTCCGTCAACAGTAGATCTCGCTCAGAGAATCGTCACATACAGAACCGGGAAATAAACTGAGTGATCGAAGCACACTAGTTCCAAATAAATACAGAGAGTATATTATAATTAGAGAGTACCCATAATAATGAGAGTTCCTATAAGAATTACCATGCCACGACAGCTAAATACATACATTTGAAATATACACATTAAATAATAATAACAATAATATCTGACCGGAGTTTGTCAGGTTACATTATCTTTCAAACTAAAAATATATATTTCTTTGATATTGTTGGTTGTTCAGGAAAGTGTGCCTACTCTGTCTTGCAGTGTTTTCCCTTTGCTTCCTCTTCCCCCACCTCCCTTGTTTTTTTGGTGAACTTACTACGGATAACCACTGGCAGCTCTAGCACTGCTTCTTTTTACTCTGCTCGCTACCTTGAAAGTGCTGGAATGGCTACACTAGTTAACAAATTTAAACTTTTTTTGCATCTGGTTTTTAAATGGGTGGGTTTACCTAATTTTGGGGTGCTGAATACACTGGTAAAATCAGTTTTTCTCTATGACGTCACATCTTAGATATACAGCAGAATAAAAATGATAATAGCGAAAATTGACACAATTAAGTCAAACAAAAATACACATTCAGAACGTTTGAAATCAATACTGTTTTGTATGTATATATGGGCATGATGCCAATAAAAGGTCCAAATTAGTTCAGAAGATATTTTCACTTTTAATCGTCTTTGGTTTTTGAAAAATGCGACGACGGAGCTCTTCTTTTGTTTGCCGTTTCATCACTCTCCCTAACAAGACCCCAGCAGTAGTCACCCATCATCGAAGGGTTCCAATAGCCTTGATAACGGTGTTCCATGGTAAGAATGCCTTGGTGAAAGCGTTCCACATGCTCATCGCTTACGGCTCCCAAATTTTGCGGGAAGAAGTCAAGGTGAGAATGTAAAAAGTGAATTTTAAGCGACATTCTACACCCCATGTTCTTATAGTTGTCCAACAGAACATTCACAATGGTAACATAGTTTTTGTCTTTTCTGTTACCCAAAAAGCCCTTCATAATTGCTTTAAAAGAAGGCCAAGCAGCTAATTGGATATCTCTGAGTTTGGTATCAAAGGTTGGATCATTCAGAAATTTTCTTATTTGTGGTCCAGCTTTGCCTCACTTAATTTTGGAAACTTTTCTTTCAAGTGATTGAAAGCCTCGCCTTCTTTATCCAGAGCTTTTACAAGGTTCTTGATAAGGCCCAACTTGATATGAAGGGGAGGCAAAATGATTTTATCGGGCTCAACCTATGGGGTATTGTTCACATTTACGTTTCCAGGAACATATGACTTCCTTATAGGCCATTCCTTGACTGTATAGTGGTTCTTGGTGTCACGGCTGTACCAAAGGCACAAAAAGGAGCAGTATTTCGTGAATCCAGCCTGTAAACCTGTAAGGAGTGCAACAACTTTTAAATCACAGCAAAGCTTATCCTTATATTTGATTGTCTCTAGCAGCAAAGCCATGATTTCATAAGTTGCTTTCATGTCTACTGAGTAAGTTAAAGGTACCAATGGAAATGCATTGCCATTATGCAGCAGTACTGCTTTCCAAGCTGGTTTTACTGGAGTCAGTAAATAGTCGCCACTCCTGTGGATTATGTTGTACACCTAGCTGCATCATCAGACCATCGACATCTCTACATACACACATTGAATTCTGCATATCGAAATATTGAGCGAATGAAGCACCTCTTGATCTGAAACAGGAAATTTTTGTCCCTGGAGCTAGACGGTTCCATTGTTGCAGTCTCGACCCCAAGAGTTCATCTTGCTGCTTCGAAAGTTTTAGATCGCGATCCGAATCTTTCAATTCATCTTGATTAAAAAGCTGAGGCGAAGTGTCATGATATTGAGGGCAGTACTCTTCTAAATGTTCAATACTTTCTGATTCACTTGACATGGTGTCTGGTTCCGCAGCTTTCTAGTTACAGACAGGAACAGGCAACCCCTTATCATGGGGCACAGGCAAATGCACTGAAGATACATTTGGATACTTTATTTTATGTCTAGTTTCGCTTGAATGTCCCGAAATATTTGTAAGACAGAAGTAACAGTCTTAATAATGGTCTATGGGCTCACACCACACCATCGGAACAGCGAATGGCATGGCATGGCGTTTTCCTTTCAACCACTCGGTTAAGGTTGTAGTGCAGGTTATGCAGGCAATATGAAGTGCACAATTTTTATCTTCATCACCAACAGGACAATCAAAATACAATTTATATGCCTTCTTAACCAAATCTGTGATTGGTTTTCTTTGGGCTCTTGGAGTGAATTTCCCACACACATAACAAACGTTGTCGGGATGGTTTAGCCAGCAACGAGAACTAGTTGCCATTTTTCTTAGTGTAAGTTTTAAACACAAAAAGTTTGCACTATCTCTCACACGAAACCCTCATTGAGGATCTCTTTCACACCACTGGATTACCACATCAACCATTTACTGACGATTTGTAGATCTTCTAGCTCTCCTCTGCAAATCAAAAACAAACAATTAAACATCAAAACAGAAGAACAGAAAAAAGCGAAATACTGAATACGAAAAATAAAAAATCTTTAAAAACTCAAAAATGGTACGTGCTAGAACATTTTGAAAGGTATGATGTATCATATCCCAGATGCAAAATGGCAGTTGACTAATGTAATGCGTCCTCTTTCTGGCCCTATATAATTTTGTTGCCAAAGCATGAGAAAAGGTAACAACCCAACTACCAAAACAGTAACACTACAAATGGTAGATGACTTTGGCAGACGGAGCAGATGAACAGGTAGAAAAGTTGATGCTAGTATTATGTTGGGAGTACGTTATACTACGAAAATCAGTAAGGGTTTTCATTGTCATCGATAACTGCGAGCATCAGTTGAGGTGTTCACTGTCCATGATATCTGCGAATATCAGCAAAGTTGATCACTTTGTCTGATGTCCCCCTTGTCATTGATGACTGCGATTATCAGGAGAGGTATTCACTCTATATGATATCTGCGAATATCTGTAGAGTTGAATATTTTGTCTGATTGCTGCAAATATAGATGTGTTCATTGTCTATGATCCCTTCGAATATCAGTATAGGTATTCGCTGTCTATGATATCTGCGAATATCAGTGGAGGCGTGCATTGTCTATATTGGCTGCGAATAGCAATGAAGGTGTTCATTGTCATTGATGAGTGCGAATATCAGGAGAGGTGTTCATTGTCATTGATGAGTGCGAATATCAAGAGGGGTGTTCATTGTATATATTGGCTGCCAATAGCAATGAAGGTGTTCATTGTCATTGATGAGTGCGAATATCAGGAGAGGTGTTCATTGTCATTGATGAGTGCGAATATCAGTGGAGGCGTGCATTGTCTATATTGGCTGCGAATAGCAATGAAGGTGTTCATTGTCATTGATGAGTGCGAATATCAAGAGGGGTGTTCATTGTATATAT